>NW_026652307.1:1210343-1250343 GCF_009828535.3 Hylobates moloch | reverse complement strand
CACACACACACACACACACAGGCTTCTCTCAAGTAGACATGCACACGCACACGCACACACATACACACGCAGGCTTCTCCCAAGTAGACATGCACACGCACACACACACACAGACACACAGGCTTCTCTCAAGTAGAGATGCACGCGCACACACACACACACACAGAGGCTTCTCTCAAGTAGACGTGTGCACGCACGCATACACACCCCCACACCCACACACACACACCAGCCCATCTTCTTAGTTGCCTGACTCAATCTGAGACCCTTATGGTGAGTCTTCCTGTCAGCGATGCTGCTTCCCACATCAATATTCAGCCTCTTGTTCATGTGCATGTGGATGGTTCCCCTAAGGGCACCCTTCTTTGTTCAGTCTGTAGTAGTGGTTTCCAATTGCGAGCAATTTTATCCTCTTCCCATGGGATACCTGGCAGTGTCTGGAGACCTGTTTGGCTGTCATAACTGGGAGGGGTGGTGCTGCTGTCATCCGGTGGGTGGGAGCCAGGGATACTGCTAAACCCCCTATAACGCTGAAGATAGCCTCCCAGAGCCAGGTGTCAACAGTACTGAGGTTGAAAAGCCCTGGTCTCTAGCGGAAGATGGCATAAAGATGAAATGGTCAACAATTCATTTTTGTAAGGAACCCTGGCCCCGGCCTAGAAGTTTTGGATAGCACTGGGATCTGTCTTTGGAAAATTCGAAAAGGAGAAATATGTCCAAACTCACAGAATGATGCCCATGTATCACATAAATCTTTCCTTTTCGGGAACAATGATGACAAGGACAGCAACGGACATTTTTCCTTTTAATTACAAAGTGTAGCTAGTAAGCAGGGTGCCATAACTTCTAAATTACAGTCCTCCACGGGGCTCATTCCCCAAGCAGCCAGGCAGAGGAAGGACATCTGGTCTGATGATGTGCTGATCACGTTAGAGTTACAGGCAAGGAGAATGATCTGGTCTTTGCTGAAACACTTTTCCTCCTGTTATTAAGATATTGCATTGAAAAAAGACACTTGCAGTGTTTGGTGCTATTAATAATTCTCCATTTGTGACATCACCTACATCCCCAGAGAAACAGAGTTTCAATTACTGCATTACAACAAAACTCTGGCAAGATTGGGCTGATAGATGGAGGTATTAAAATGGAGAGGGCGAGAGTCTCTGCCTATGTAGGGGCTGTGAGGAGGGGCGCTGTAATTTAACATCGAGATGGCATTTGAACAGGAGAGCGAGAGTCATCATCACAAGAAGCAGAAGCGTCTTTGGCTTGTAACAGTATTAAATATAATTTGCCACTGAAAGCACCAGCTATATTTAGCTGGATATTGAAAAGGGTAGAAGAAGGATATGTTTAAATAAGGTTTGGGACAGCTTGTCCTATACAAACTCATCACACTTGATGTACACATATCTCTACAAGTTAGGGGGGAAGCTTCCATCGAATGGTTCCCTTAAATGGTGGTTTCTGTCCCTTTTCTATCTCAGAAATCCTGAACACAGCAGTTCTCATTAACACAGATTTTAATGGGAGGTATTTGTCTGCACTGCTCTGTCGTTTCTACTTGCATGAGGCTGCCATTTACAACAACAAGTGTAATAGCATCTTTGAGCTTTTTAATTAAAAATTAATTAGGAGATTTAAGAACAGACTCATTGGGGGTTACTGTACAATAACATGTTTACAAAATTAGGTCTGGGCTTTTTGTTCCAGCTAAGTGTTTCAATCAATTCTGTGTCTATTAAATGTAATTATGTATGATGCTTCCTCAAAATTATAATGTAGCATTTAAAAAGCAGCTGGGAAAAGTCTATAATTTTAAGTTTGGAATTAGGGTAACTCTTAAAATGCAAATAAAGGCAACTGTAGTTGGTTGACTGGGGAGTGGGAGGTAACAGTTAAAAAACAAAGTTTCAGCCAGAGAGAGTTCATCTAGAATGCCTGCCTGTGGGTTTCACCTTTCTTCTCACTCCTGCTGGATCTTCCCCCTGGGGAACGCGAGGGAAGCAAGATTGCAGTGATACCAAATGATAAGAACCATAAGCGGAAAGGATTAACAGTGTTGCACATTTCCTTCCTAGGTATTTAAGCACATATTACTTTTTAATGAGAGGTATTAATTGATTAAATGTCTGCTTTCGATTTTGATCCTTTAAACACATATATTTCCCAAATACTCTTCATTTTCTCTGTTCAGAAACGGCACTTTTAGACACTTTGGGGAGAGGTTCTATATGCATTTTTTTCTGTGTGCATTTCCTTAATGGGTAATCATTTGATGTTGTTGAGAGATTTTAATGTGTGTGGAGGCAGAGATTTAAGATCTGGAATGTCTGAGTACTTTCTGTCCCGTTCATTAATGAAGGTCTGCAGCAGTGGCTTCAGTTTGCAGAGCATATTGAGTTCCACCTACCTGATAACTTCCTGGACAGAACTGGGTTATATCAAAAAATTATGGAAGTAATTAAAAAGCAGTGCTTCTCAAAGAAGATTGCCAGGGTCTGTTCCTGCAGCCAGCTCCCTCCTCCCTACCCTGTGATGGGCACAGAAGAGGTCAGTTCACATCTAACTAGAGCAGACTTCAAGAAGCTTGCTGTGGTGGGACTCCCCAGTGGATGGTAAAATGATAACCAGATAAGAGTGATCTTTGAGCAACAAAGGAAATAGACAGACCCAGGCTCTTTCTCAGCATACGAGGCACAGAACTTACACTTGCTGGTGCTGGTGGAAGGGCCATTTCAAGATGGCGCCCTCTCGTTGCCTAATGGGACCTACAGCCCAGTGATGCCTTGTATTTTTTTTTTTTTTTTTTTTTTTGAGACGGAGTATCGCTCTGTCGCCCAGGCTGGAGTGCAGTGGCACAATCTCGGCTCACTGCAAGCTCCGCCTCCCGGGTTCACGCCATTCTCCTGCCTCAGCCTCTCCGAGTAGCTGGGACTACAGGCGCCCGCCACCACGCCCGGCTAATTTTTTGTATTTTTAGTAGAGACGGGATTTCACCGTGGTCTCGATCTCCTGACCTCGTGATCTGCCCGCCTCAGCCTCCCAAAGTGCTGGGATTACAAGCATTAGCCACCGCGCCCGGCCAATGCCTTGTATTTTTAAGTAGAGGGAAAACTCTCTATAGGGATATCTCCTGAACTGCAGTGTGTCAATATGCTTCTGATTTGAGTGTGTGGCTGTAGATCACTTTGTAGACATAATCGTTAGGCAGGCACTCTACATATGTATAGGCAGCCACTCTGTATACTTGAATAATTCAACTCTTCTCCAGATTTTTCTTTTACCTTTTGCCATTATCGTTCTCAATGAGAGATGTGCTGGGAGATCTGTAAAAAATGGGGTGTCAATGCCCTAATGCGGCTCCTGGTCATTGGTGTGGCCATCGGTGGTGCAAAAGGCAGCCGGTTGTTCATCTTTCCACGATCCCTCATGTCTCCGCAATGCATACACCCGGAGTTCCCCCAAGATGAAGGGAGGTTTCTCGTCTTGCTCCACAACATGACCATGACTTATCTACCATGAGTAGGTGAGTCCTTTGGAGGGATTCTAGTAGGGGAAAAATATAATATTTCTCTTGCTATGTCTATATGATATTTGTTTATTTATTTATTGGAGATGGAGTCTCGTTCTGTCATCCAGGCTGGAAAGCAGTGGCATGATCTTGGCCCACTGCAACCTCCACCTCCCAGGTTCATGCAATTCTCCAACCTCAGCCTCTTGAGTAACTGGGATTACAGGTGTCTGCCACCATGCCCGGCTGTTTTTTTTTTTTTTTTGTATTTTTATTAGAGATGGGGTTTCACCATGTTGGCCAGGTTCATCTTGAGCTCCTGATCTCAAGTGATCCGCACGCTTCAGCCTCCCAAAGTGTTGGGATTACAGGGGTGAGCCACCGCACCCAGCCAATATAGTATTTTAAGGTTATAAAAATGGTCTAACTTACTATCGTAGCTTTGTGGGACCTAATTAATTTATTGGAGCTATCCTCTTTTGTCTATTTTCTCAAGAGTAGAGTTAAAAATTTAAATTCAAATTCAAATTTTTATGGCATTTCCCCCACTGTGCTGCTTGACTACCAGATGTCAATTATGAAATTATATTTATCGTATATACCTGAATAGAAGAAGCATTTTTCTAAAAATCATCCCTCAGGAAAGGAGAATACCTTTGGGTTTGCATTTTTAAATGTTTCTCCTTTCTTGTGGCTCTCTTTTTATTTTAAAGAACAACGTTTTGACGCTGAAAGACACATTTGGCTGAGACAATCTCTTTCAGTTCCAGCTTTGGGTGCTTATAGAGGGCACATGTCAAAATTGGGATTGAAATTTTTTCTTAATAAAGATTAGCACAGATTTGGTGAATATTCCCTGGGGGCAGGACTTTGCATTTTGAAACATTGAGGGTTATTGCACACGGCTTTGAAGAACCACTTTAAAAAGTGACATGGCCAGCAGTCCTCTGGAGATAACTGATGTGTACCTGCAAGAAAAACAAATTCTCCTTGTGTTCTATGAATGCGGACTTGGATGAGGAATCAGTTTCCATTCATACGTGGAGTCAAAAAGTACCTAATCGCAAAAACCTGAGAAGTAAGACAAGATGGTGTACTCTGGAAAACCACACTGATCATTCACTAAGTGACCCCAGCGATGGCACCGACGTCAAAGACACAAGAGAAGAGCCTGAGTAAAACTGTCTCATCAGGAATGAGATGGACAAAGTGATGTTTCATAGTCCATATTTTTATATCACTCAAATATGCTATATGTCCAAACAACTTCAATGTTATTAATAAGCATTATTAATATTATTTTTTAACCTTTATTTTAAGTTTATGGGTACATGTACAGGTTTGTTATATAGGTAAAATTTTGTCGTGGGGTTTTGTTGTACAGATGATTTCATCACCCAGGCATTAAGCCTAATACCCATTAGTTATTTTTCCTGATCCTCTCCCTCCTCCCACCCTCTTCCCTCCAGTAGGCCCCAGTATGTGTTGTTCCCTTCTATGTGTCTATGTGTTCTCATTATTTAGCTCCCACTTATAAGTGAGAACATGCGATATTTGGTTTTCTGTTTCTGCATTTGTTTGCTGAGGATAATGGCATCTAGCTCCTTCCATATTCCTGCAAAGGACATGATCTCGTTCTTTTTTATGGCTGTGCAGTATTCTGTGGTGTATATGTGCCACATTTTCTTTATCCAGTCTATCACTGGTGAGCACTGAGGTTGATTCTGTGTCTTTGCTATTGTGAATAGTGCTGCAAGGAACATAAGTGTGTGCATGTGTCCTTGTAATAGAACAATTTATATTCCTTTAGGTACATACTCAGTAATGGGATTGCTGGGTTGATAGACTTCTTCATCTTGGAACAGGAGCTTTCTCCATGGAGGGTGATCATAGTCTCGTTGAGAGAATTTCAAATCGAGGAAACAGGGAATCACTTTATATTTGAGCACAAATGTGGGTGTGTTTGTTTTGCTTTTTAAACATGAAATCAGGATCAATGATTGGAAGTTATTAGTGGAGGTTGAAGGAAGTCATCACTGATAAACACCTGCTGCTTGTGTATTGCCAGATAATGCACAAAATTCGGATTTAATCAACAAATCTTTGAGTGTGTGTTAATGCACTTGTTCTCAATGTCTAATATACAGCAGAATTGCCTGTGTAGTTTATTAAAAATACAAATTTCTGCTTGTCATATTCCAGCAGCTGGGATGGAATCAGGAGTCTGAATTTTGATCATGCACTCCACTATAGCTGTGATGGAGGGTGACCGAGGGCCATACTTTGAGAAACACTGGCCCTGGGGTGAGGAAGGGCCTCACAGGGAAGCAGCCATCATGCTGAGACCTGAGGAAGCATCCAGGGAGGACATCCATGCATGAAGATCCAGCATTAAGAAAAAGCATGGACAACAGAATGCCACACAGCAGGGAAAATGGAGGAACTGGATTTACATGTGGAGAGTGAAGAAGTAACTTTACCCAAAGGGAGATCTGGCCTATGTCCTTGGCTACTGGGAGTGATCTCTAGGTTCCTGGAATGTTCTTCCCTCTAGGAGTGTCCAATGTTTGCAGTCTAAACATGTGATTCATGATGAGGCCTTCAGGACATGCCACATTGGTCCCAACCTCTGGAGAAATTGGAGAACAAAGATACCAGCCTGACCTTACAGGAGAGACAGGAGACCAAGGGCCAGCCACACAGAACCCCCACTAAATCTTGACACCAATGGCTCTGGCAAGTGTCCCTGGCTGGCAACACGCTGGAGTGTCCTCATGCATCCTACCTGGGAGGAGATAACGCCAGCCAGGCCTTTGTGGGGATTGATTAATGGGACCAGAAGCTTCCCCGTGGGACCCCTCCTAGACCTGCCCTGGCTGTCCCTCTCTTTGTCTGGTTCTAATTTCCATGAGTCACTCTTGTGAATTATCCATCCTGAGGGGGTTGTGGAAACCTCCAATTTTGTAGCCAGATGACCAGAAATGAGAGTGACCCTACAGACCCCTGGACGTGTGTCAGAAATCTTGGCTGGCTTGGCCATCTGGAGAGCTGAGCCCCTAACCCTGAGTTTGACTAAGTCCTCTGCAATATTTCAACCTGAATGAGTCTCAGGAACACAGACTAAAAGAAAGAAAGAAGTTTCACAAAATTGCGATACCATTTACACCAATTTTGAAAGAGGATAAAAGAATTCCATGTATTGCTTTGTATTGTATATATTAACATATATACCTATAATTCATATTCTAACACTCAACACATATTTACATACATGTAAAGTGCATAGGTAAACATACAATTTATACATAAATCAATGTATTTATATTTACATACGAAGTTTTAATATGGGAACAGAAGGATACCCACCAATTTCACAATAGTGGCTGCTTCTGGGGTCAGGATAAGAAAGTCAAATGACAAGCTGTTAACGTTTGTTAATTATGGGTGATGATTATTGGATGTTTGCACTATTGATAGCCCATATGTTTTTTGCTATTTAAAATTAATACCTTTTATAATGGAGATGGAGATAGTGGCTCTTTTTTTTTTTTTTTGAGACAGAGTTTCACTCTGTTGCTTAGGCCATAGTGCAGTGGCGCAATCTTGGCTCACTGCAACCTCTGCCTCCCAGGTTCAAGCAATTCTCCTGTCTTAGCCTCCTGAGTAGCTGGGATTACAAGTGCCTGCCATGATGCCTGGCTAATTTTTGTATTTTTAGTAGAGATGGGGTTTCACTATGTTGGCCAGGCTGGTCTCGAACTCCTGACCTCAGGTGATCCACCTACTTCGGCCTCCTAAAGTGCTGGGATTACGGGCATGAGCCACTGTGCCCAGCCTTGATAGTGGCATTTTCAAGCACTGTGAGGAGACCTTTGAGGCTGGAGCTTGGGCAGGAATGGGAGAGCCCTGAGGGCAGGGCAAGCAGGGGAGTAGTGGCTAGCTACATGGATGAGTGGATACGCTAGCAAATGTGGATGCTTTTCATGTCCTAGGACCACTTCTCCAAGGACATCCATATCAGGAGGGGTTTTCTAACCATTAAACCTGCAGAAGAAGGAGTCAGGAGCTGCCCATCTTTGGAAGTGCCTAACAGTGGCTGGAGGACCTGGGATGCCCTGAGGGACAGTCAGCCACGTAGGACGCCTGCCAGGCAGCTGTGAGCCTGAGACTTTACTTCCACACAGAGCAGATTCTAGAGCCCCCCAAGCAGGAGCTGCCACATGGCTGCATGGATCTTTCACCTTCTCAGACTGTCCCCCCCATGACTTGGGAAGGCATAATTCTTGTGGTTGAATAGGAATGAGGTGAACAACAGAGGCCCCAGAAGCCACCTAAGATTGGAGGGCCCCACCCTCCTGCTGGGAAGGTCTACAAGGCCCTTTCCCTGTCCTTCCAGCCCTGCTGACTTGTTTCTTGGGTGACTCCGTGGTTTTTTGCCTCAGTCTGATTATGCTCAACAGTGGCACACGTCAGTAAAAACCCCATCTGGCTCTCACATCACAAAAGATTGTATATGCCTTGAAAATTAATCTGTGCTGAGCTGAGCACATGCTGCTAAATCACAGGTCCCCAAAGAGTCAAGGTGACATGGCAGGAGCAGGGAAGACCAGCCATCAGAACCCTTAGCACCATAGGGCTACGTTTCACCTTTAGTTGGGAGGAAACTGAAGGCATGCTTTCTGGTTTATCCTGATGTTCAGAGGAAATGAGGGAGGTTTGGAAACACACATTGAGACCAACCCTGTGCCAGGCACTGTGTAAGAGGCACTTCCCCCAGAAGGCATTATTGCCCAGCAATTTACACTTCATTTCTGTTTGATTTAGTTGATGACCCTGTGAAATAGACCACATGTCACAGATTCACTGTCTAAGAATCTGCAGGCCTTGTGAGCCCCACAAAGTGCTTCATGGGACAATGTCAGGCATATGTGGAACTGCCACTCCCAACTTCAGAACCTCCCTGTGCCTTTCCTGACCTCATAAAAGATTTACAGGGGAGAGAAAACCCCAGGCAGGATAAGAAGTTTGTGGAAGCCTGGATTCCAGAATAGAGATAAATCTGATGTCAAAAAATGTGTTTTAAATTTTTTTCAGTGAGCGGGTGGGCAAGTGGGTACAGACATGCCCTTACTTTCTGAGTAAATGCTTTTTGAGAATCTGTGATGCCTGATTCCTGAGCTGAACATTAGAGAAACAGTGCTGGTCTAGATATGGGGAAATATATTTCTGAAAGTGTGGAATTGTTCTCATTTATAAAATGCTCATATCTTATAGTTCAGGATTTTTTGCTTTTTAGGGTTTCACTAAAATTTAAGGTTCCTAAGGATAAGAATTCTAGTTCACACATAATTCTGTATACAAAATGTGCCAAAAGATGTGTTATTAGTGAGAGAAAAAATAATTTTGTGTAATTTAGAAGTTATCTAAAAGTTAATTCAAATTATGGACTTTAAAAAGGGGTTATTTATGAAACAAGGTAGGAAGGAACCAGTAAATAGGGGAGAGAGATGTGAAGAACATTATGTGTATGAAGATGTGTTTTTGGTAGGAAAGGTTGTAGAGACAATAACTTTGCATGAGAAAGGATCTTGTATGGTAAATGCTTGTCCTAAAGTAAAATGCCTGGTTGTTTAAAACAAGGGATGTTTAGGACAAGTCAGAAAGTCCAAGCATGTCATAGATGGTCTGTGTAAGTCACGAAGAGGACTTGTGTAGGAAAAGTAGAGTATACATTTGATAAAAGTCATGGGAATGTGGATTTTTGCCTAAGTTTAGTTAAAGGATTGTTTTAAGTGAGATAGGAAAAATCTAGAGGCTTGAACAAGTTGTGGAAGGTTTATTAAAAATTAATTGTAAGAGAGATTCTGTGTGTGAACATATTGGCTAAAGTTAAAGAGGAAGACTGGTAATTATACTTCACCCATATGCTAGCTTACAAAGGATACAAGTTTTTGCTAGTACTAGTAGACACCTTTATTGGCTGGGTTGAAACTTACCTTGCCAGAACAGAGAAGGCTAATGAAGTTATAAAGTTTCTCTTAAAGGAAATAATCCCCCAGAATGGGTTACCCTAAAGCCTCCAAAGTGATAACAGCCTGTCTTTTGTCTCCCAAAAAGCTCAAGGGGTTGCTAAGGCTCTCAGAATCAAATACTATTTACATTCAGCATGGAGACCTCAATCCTCCAGAAAAGTGGAAAGAGCTAATCAAACTCTAAAACAGGTTTTAGCTAAGCTATGTCAGGAAACATCACAAACTTGGGTCAGCTTATCTGCCCATAGCCCTCTTAAGGATCCATAATTCCCCTAGAGCAAAAATTAATATGAGCCTACATGAAATGTTATACAGAAGGCCATTTTAAACTAATGATTCATTACTGATCCAGCAATGGCCAGCCTAATAAAATACTTAGTTAACCTAGGACAATTTCAGCAGGCTATACAAAAGTTTGGAACTCAAAGACTCCCCACACCAGGAGCTAACCAGCAACCCAAAATCAGGCCAGGAGATGATGTACTTGTTAAAACATGGAAGGAGGGATCACCTGCTCAAAAATTGCAACCCAAATAGAAGGGACCATTTTCAGTGGGACTGGTCATGCCTTCTGTGGTCAAAGTACTAGGATTAGATGGTTGGATACATCTTTCCAGGGTCAAAACTGAGATACCTGAAGCCCCCGACCTGGAATCTGAAGCTACCATCAGCCAATATGTCTGTGAACCTGTGGAAGACCTGAATTATCTATTTAAAAGACAGCCAAAATATAAGTAAAGACTTCCCAACTTTCCTTGGTGTCTTTGTTGCATAGTTGCTGTAGGCTGGATCATAGTAGCCATTGTTATAGTTTTACAATTAATTTCTTTCCTCCAAACAGATAGAATCACTTCCTTTCTAATAATTAAGCAAAGCAAAATGTTGTAATCCATTTTTATAACAATCGTTCCTGACAGGATAGGTATCCATCACCACCCCCACCCTGAAGTTCCCATTCTATAGAACAAAATAACAAATAAGTATTTTTTGTGTTCCATAATAGTCACCCACAGCCTGTGTATACTGGGACCAGGCATATGGCAATCAACTTTATTTTACAACAGAGCTTTTCTTTACCTCTCCATCAGTTAATGGATTCTGGGTATTTATTAAGAACTTTACATTTAATGGAACAACTGTTAAATACCACCAGCCCCACTCTGGCAGAGGACTGTTGGCTTTGTTTATCTCCATCATCATCCAAATAATTTGCCATCTCAATCCCAGCCCAATCTTGGGTCCTTGAGAAAATAACCTATCATTCCTAACTATAAGGGAGGAACTCCCTTCAAATTAATGAGCCTGGATGACTTATATGACTTCAAAATTATGTAAATGACAAGGGTTAGAATGACAGTATGAGCAGTAAACCTCCAGTCCCATCAGAACAAACTTTCTGGGGTTACATCCCGTTAGAAACCCGTTTTGGGGCCAATATCAACTTACACAGAACTAAAGTTCCAGGTGCCACTTTGTATTAAGAGATGCCACAGTTTTTGTCAGGCCCTGGAAACCTTGAAAAGTCATCCATACAACTGTACCCTGGAAATTAATGAAATTAATCCCTCACATAATCATGTAAACTATGCAGTTACCCAAACTGCATTATTTAGAAAACCTGTATGGTTTTCATGGAAATCATCCTGAATTAAGGACACTTTAAAGGATATACAATCTAAGTACTGTCAAGGTAGGCCCACTAGCTGTGTTCACATTTTCCCTTGGGAAGTCTATACTGATCCTCAGATATCTGGTTGCCTTTTGATTTCTCAGTATGAAAGTAGCTTTGGGTGATTTTTGGAGGACACTAAGTGTGACTAACTCCACTGGGAAAACAGAACTGCTGTGGCAACTCAGGATACTTCCCAAGGTCCTTTCCAGCCTTTAACTGGGGCCATCTTAGCAGGGACTTTAACCACTTGGAAAAACAAGAATGGCAAGCTAACCCACATGTTCATCATAGAACACAATTTTTGTCTTGAACAACAAGGAGCTTTTTTCCTGTGTGGAACTAGTTCCTACTTATATTTACCAGCTAATTGGACTGGAACCTGTACACTTGTTTATTTAGCCCTGGCAATTAATATAGCTCCCAATAAACAATTCCTCATTTTACCTTTGACTGCAACTGCCAGGCACAAATTAACCAGTCAACTCATACCCTTTTGGTAGGGCTAGGCATAACAGCTGGAATAGGAACAGAAGTTAGCGGGCTTGCAACTTCCCTATCCTATTATCAATGCTTGTCCAAAGATTTTATGGAAAGCTTGGATAGCATTGCCTGAAGTATCGTCATCTTACAAAATCAGGTAGACTTCTTGGCAGCAGTCACTTTACAAAATAGGAGGGGACTGGATCTCCTAATGCTAAAAAAAGGTGGCTTATGTCTTTTTCCTAGAGGAAGAATGCTGCTTTTATGTCAACCAATCAGGATTCGTAAGGAATGCTACCCAGAAAAATTAGCTGAATGGGCCTCTGATATATGACAACTGTCCGGGTCATGGGACTCCTGATCAAAAATGCTAAGTTGGGGTTCATGACTCCTTCCTCTAGCTGGCCCTTCATTAATGATGATACTTCCCTTGGTTTTTGGATCATGTTTCTTAAATCTCTTAACCAAATTCATTTCCTCTTGCCTGGAGACCATCAAGCTGCAGATAATCAAGCAGCAAGGCTTCCACGTAAACACACCATCGCTGGCCATCAAAAAGCTACCATCTCTCCACTAGACAGAGCAGGGCAAGATTTCTGTGATCCCCAATAGGTAGAGACTGTGCCCAAATCAGGATGAAGCAGTTACAGAAGAAAGACCGTCAGTCTCTCTGCCTGCTATGAAGACTTTATGGGGGATCACATCTCTCAGGGGGTAGAAATGAGGCAGGAAAATAGGGACTGGGGGCAGGGAACCTAAGGCCAATTCACACTGACTTCCTAGAACTACATCAAAAGGAAAAACCCAACTTTCCACATAACAAAAGAATAGAAGCTACTCCCTTTGCAATCCCCACCCCCTTTCTGCATGGCAGATGAGAAATGGAAAGTACCTCTGATGGCTTCCCTCTCACAACCAATCAGACTGGACACGGGCCTAGTGTTCATTTGCATAGGGGTGTAACTTTGTAACTTTACTTCAGCCTCTGATTGGTCCCCTCCCACAACCAGTCAGATGTTTGCATAGGGTATAACTTTCTAAGTTCACTTCAGCCTCTGATTGGTCACCTTCTGAAACCAATCAGACTGGTCACAGGCCACTCCTTCATTTACATAGGATGTAAACCAAGTAACCAGTGGGATACCTCCAGAGTGTATTTAAACCCCAGAAAATTTGGTAACCTGTGATCTTGAGCCGCTTGGTCGAGACTGCTCCCACTTTGTGGAATGTACTTTCATTTCAATAACTCTGTGGTTTTGTTGCTTCATTCTTTTATTGCTTTGTGCATTTTGTCCAATACTTTGTTCAAAACGCCAATGACTTGGACACCTTGTAGTCAAGACCCTCCACTGTTAACAGGAGGAGGATTGGAGGGAGGGAGAGGAAAGGAGGAGGAGGTTAAGGAGGAGGAGGAGGTATGGACAGAGGGAGAGAAGGAGGAAGAAAGCTGAGAGAGAGAGAGAGTGAAGAAGTGGAGGTGGAAGGAGGGAGGAAGGAGGAGAGAGAAGAATAAAGGAAAGAGTGAATGAGTCACTGTTTCTGGGTTGTGGGACTGGCTGTGGTTGTGGCTTGCCTGTCTCCCTGTCTCTGGCCCCTTAGGCCAACCACCAGATTCCTGGCCCCAGGATATTTGCAGCACTGGTCCTAGGAACTTCTTACTGAAGTCCATTCCAGAAGTTCTCCCTCTGACCCCACTCTCTGCTTCTGCGGCCCTAAGTCGGGTCCTGCTTCTGGCCTGGGATTTCACATTTAGATCTTTTGTCCAGTGACTAAACCTCAGCATGGCCCAGCAACTGGGGGCCTGGTATCTCTCTAGGTGCAGGTCCCATCCCGGCTGCTCCTGTTCTGGAGGATTAGGCGGCCACTGACCTGTCCCCACTGGGGCCAACTTTGGGGGTCTTTGCAGCAGCACTGTGCTCTCAGGTTTCTGGAAGAGGGTATTTGGGCAGAGATAACAGAATCGGCCAGCAGTGCCTACCCATGCTTTCCATCCAGTAAGCCATCACCTTCCAATTACCATAATTCCTGTAAGTGTAACAAAAGGCTCCTTCTGGTGACAAATGTGGCCCTGCACTCTATGTCCCTTGAAGGATAAAAAGGTGTTTCAAATTCTGGTTATGAATTCTGTCAATAATTCTAATAAAAACTTGCAATAATTAAATTAGGAGCAGAATATAGCTTTTTTTAACATAAAAGGAGAAACAATTTGCTGAGCTAAGTCAATTAAAAAAATGTAGCTGCTTGTCTTATGTATTTATGAAGTAGAAACTCATTTTCCGATCCAATTTTAGCTTGTTATTTCATGTTGGATAATAGGGACTTCTGATAAGAACAACAACCTCTGATGGAAATGTGAGTATTGTCTTATCCTCAAGTTCTCTTCAGACCCAGATCAAAGATTTAAAAAGGTCATTAAGGTTTGAATATTTCACTCAACTGACTCAGGCTAATTACAGAGGGAGTGGTGGTTTGACAGCTAACTCCATGGTTCCCCACCTTTCTGTGTCCTTCTTTTTATTTTTTATTATTGTTACCTAAATGCTGCCTACCCTTTACAAATAATTCGAAGATCTCCTCCTCCAGGAAGCCTCCAGGGATTGCCTCTGGATGGATGGAGCTTTGCAGCTGGTCACCACTTGCCCTTCAACCTCCTGTCGACAGGGTTGTCCTCAGGATGGGTCAGGAAGGAAAACATTCTCCATGTCTGTCACCCGCCTTCTGTCACCCACCCCCTGTTATTAGGCTGTTCTTACATTTTTGTAAAGAAATACTGGAGACTGGGTAATTACAAAGAAAAAAAGTTTAATCGGCTCTTGGTTCCGCAGGCTTTACAGGAAGCATGGTGCTGGCATTTGCTTGGCTTCTAGGGAGGCCTCAGGAAGCTGATGATCATCTCGGAAGGTGAAGGGGGAGTAAGCACATCACATCATGAATGCAGGAGCAAGAGAGAGAGAGAGAGAGTTGGTGGGGAGGTGCCACACACTTTTAAATGATGAGGTCTCACAAGAACTCAGTCACTATCATGAATATAGCACTAAGCCAGAAGGCATTTGCCTCCATGATCCAAACACCTCCCACCAGGCCCCACCTCCAGCATTGGGTATTCCAATCCAACATGAGAGTTCACCAGGGATAAATATCCAAATGACATCATTGCTTCCCTGGTGCCTCCCAAATCTCATGTCCTTCTCACATGGCAGAATACAGTCATGCCTTCCCAATAGTCTCACAAAGTTTTAACTTGTTCCAGCATTAACTGAAAAGCCCAAAGCCCAAAATCTCATCTGAGACAAGGCAAGCCCCTTCTACCTATGAGCTGGTAAAATCAAAACCAAGTAATTTACTTCCAGGATACAATGAGGATACAGACATTGAGTAAACATTGCCATTATAAAAGGGAGAAATCAGCCAAAAGGAAGGTGCTACAGGCACCACACAAGTCTGAAACCCAACAGGGCAGTTATTAAATCTTAGAGCTCCAAAATAATCTCTCTTTTTCGACTCCATAGTCTGCATTCAGAGCACACCGGTGCAAGGGATAGGTTCCCATAGCCTTGGGCAGCTCCACTCCTGTGGCCTTTTCATGGATCAGCCCTGACTACTGCTCTCACAGGTTGAGTGCTTGTGATTTTTCCAGGTGCATGGTGCAAGTGGCTGGTGGATCTACCATTCTGGGATCTGGAGGGTGGTGGTCCCCTTCCCATAGTTACACCAGGCAGTACCCCAGTGGGGACTCTGTGTGGGGGCTCCAACCCCACATTTTCCCACCACACTGCCCTAGTAGAGGTTACTGTGAGGGCTCTGCCCCTGAAGCAGGCTTCTGCCTGGGCACCCAGGTTTTCTCATACATCCTCTGAAATCTAGGCAGAGGCTGTCAAGCCTTCACTCTTGCATTCTGTGTGCCCACAGGCTTAACACCATGTGAAAGCCACCAAAGCTTACAGCTTGCACTGTCCCGAGTGGCAGCCCAAGCTGTATCTGGGGCCCTTTGAGCCATGACTGATGCCATGACTGGAGCCAGAGCAGCTGGAATGCAAGGAGCACTGTCCTGAGGCTGTGCAGGGTAGTGGGGGCACTGGTCTGGCCTGTGAAATCATTCTTTTTTCTTAGGCCTCTGGGCCTGTCATGGCAGGGGGGCTGCCTGGGAGTTTTCTGAAATATTTTTGAGGACTTTTCCCCGTTATGTTGGATATAAACACTTTGCTCCCTTTAGTTACGAGTAAATTTCTCTATCGAGTGGTTGCTCTACAACCAATTAAATTTCTTTCCTGAAGAAAGCTTTTTCTTTCTTGGCTTCATGGCCAGGATGCAAATTTTCCAAACTTTTATACTCTGCTTCCTATTTAAATATAAATTCCAACTTTAAGTTATTTCTTTGCTCCCACACCTGAGCTTAGGCTGGTAGAAGCAGCCAGGTCAATTCTTGAATGCTTTGTTGCTCAGAAATTTCTTCCAACAGATACCTTAGGTCTCACTCTCAAGTTCAAAAGTCAACAGATTCCTAGGGGAAGAACTCAATGCAGGCAAGTTCTTTGCTAAGGCATAACATGTGTGACCTTTGCTCAAATTTGCAACAAATTCCTCATTTCCATCTGAGACCTCCTCAGCCTGGGCTTCACTGTACATATCACTATCAGCATTTTGGTGATAACCATTTAACCAATCTCTAAGAAGTTCCAGACTTTCTTTCATCTTTCTGTCTTTTTCTGAGTTCTCCAAGTTCTTGCAGCATATGCTTATTACCCAGTTTCAAAGCTGCCTCCAAATTTTCAGTTATCTTTATAACAATACTTCACTCCTCAGTACCAATTTTCTGTATCAGGCCATTCTGGCATTGCTATAAAGAAAGATCTGAAACTGGATAATTTATAAAGAAGATAGGTTTAATAGGCTCATGGTTCTGCAGGCTGTACAGGAAGCACGGTGCTGGCATTTGCTCGGCTGCTAGTGAGACCTCAGGAAGCTTACAATCATGGCAGAAGGTGAAGGGGGAGCAGGCACACCATATGGTGAAAGCAGGAGCAAGAGAGAGGGAGAGTGGTGGGGAGGTGCCACACATTTTAAACAACCAGATGTCATGAGAACTCACTCACTATCGCAAAGACAGCACCAAGCCATGAGGGATCCATGCCCATGACCCAAACACTCCCAGCAGGCTCCACCTTCAGCACTGGGGATTACAGTTCAATATGAGATTTGGGTGGGGACAAATATTCAAATTTATCAGCCCCTTCACAAGAAATCCATTTTGAAGAACTGACTAGGTCCCCTCCCCCTAGGCTTGAGATGGGCTGGGCTATCCTCTGCCAGTTTCAGGCCCCAGCTTGGTTTTGGGATGAGGACAATGGGTAGAAAGACAGGAGAAGTGGAGGGAGACAGGTGGGTATGAGTAATTGAGTGAAAAGTGACTATGGAATATTTGGTCACTGGAAAACAAAGAGAGACAGAGAGAGGATCACAACTAATGATGCAAGGCACTAGGTTTGGGAGAATCGTGTGGGATTGGAAGCTTGAGAGGAAAATGTTGGGAGAGGGAGATGGATAGAAGGAATTTGAGGGTAGCTACAGGGTGTGGGAGAGACCAAGAGTGAGTGGAATAGGGATTTAGAAATAAAAGCCTTACTGTGGGTTATGAATTGCATTCTCTTTGATGTTCTTTGAGAGACTCCAACGAAAAATGGAAATGGTTAAATTTTGTTTGAGCATTCAGAGGTGCGATTGTGTGAGCCTGTTTCTTTATGTGACTCCGTGCAGAGACTGGCCCCCGTGATGAGCCCTCTCATGTCTGGGTTCATGCTGTTGTTCACATGGTGCCCTGTGTGCATAGCATCTGGAGTCAGAAGACCTGGCACTTGAAAGCTGGATGCAAGACGTTGCAAAAGTTACTTAGCTTCTTTAAGCCTCAGTTTCCTTAACTGTAAAATGGACACACTAATAATAGCTTTCTAATAGGGCTGTTCTCAAAGCAAACTGAGACAATTAGATGCGAAGATGCAAGGTTAGGCTTATCACACTGTAAGCGATTAATTATTAATAGATCTTTATTTCCTTTTTTTTCATTCATTCCCTGATATGGTTTGGCTCTGTGTCCCTACCCAAACCTCACCTTGAATTGTAATCACCATAATCCCCACATGTTAAGGGCAGGACCAGGTGGAGGTAATTGAATCATGGAGGTGGTTTCCCCCAGGCTGTTCTCATGATGAGTGAGTCTCACGAGATCTCATTGTTTTATAAACATCTGGCATTTCCCCTGCTTGCACTTCTTCTTCCTGCCACCTTGTGAAGAAGATGTCTTACTTCCTCTTTGCCTTTCGGCATGATTGCGAGTTTCCTGAGGCCTCCCTAGCCTTGCTGAACTGTGAGTCAATGAAACCTCTTTCCTTTATAAATAACCCAGTCTTGGGCATGTCTTTATTAGCGGCGTGAGAACAGACTAATACATCTCTTCACGTTACGTCTTACAACCCCAGCTGTTGCGTTTGCTCTTTGTAGAAAGGACTGTGTCCTCTGAGCAAACCCAGGATGGCATACATTTCTGGAGCTCCAGGAGGCCATCTAGGGTGAGTCTACCCTATGACCCCAGTGGGCTCTTTCACGTGCTGCCCCAAGAGGGACAGTCTGTCATGACCCAGGCACAGACATGTGTGCCCTGACACCCAGCCTGTTCCCCTGAAGGGGTTTCTGTGTGCTCTGTGCTAAGCCTTGTCTGAGTTTCTTGACCCTGGCTGTGAGTCTCATGAGCGAGGCATGAGGGTTTGGCCTGTTTGCTCAACCCCTAGAAAGAGGACACGTACAAGTGGGCTTTCACCGAACGTCCCTGAGCAGAATCAGAATCGTACATTCATAATCATATTTAATTCCTCAACAACAAAAGAGACACATTTGTCTCAGGGCTAAGTACTAAAAAATGCATGGATCAGGGAAAAATCATCAACAAAAATTTAACTGAATGCCCATGACTAATGATTTATTTAAGGTGTTCTGGCTTGATTACAGCTGGCTGTGTTTGAAAACAACCAGCTTGTGTGGGAGGCAGAGTAGGGGGCAGCTGTAGGTCAGCCTGGGCCTGGCCAGTGGTCTGAGGCCCCCATCTACAAGCCAGGCAACTTGGGCAGCTCCCCCTCTGTGTATGAGGCACTGAGGTGTTGTGTGCAAAATGACTGGCACCAAGCTAGTGCTCAGTAAACGTCACATACTGTTACCATTTTTTGCTGTAGTCAGGAGTGTTAATGCTATTTGCTCCTCCTGAAAATAAAATCTTAATTTTTTGTACTCCAAAATGACAGATAAATATTTTGTTTGATACTGAGTGTTCTGCATCTGACATCCTAAAGAACGCTGAACATATTTCCATTCACTAATGGTGTTAAAAGAACCACAGGCTTGGTTTTGCAAAAGATGTATCTTTGCAACCAACAGACTTACCCATTACTGCAGAGATGAGAGGACTTTCTGCTGTTTGAATGTATGCATTAACCAAAAATACAGAAGCGGGTGTGACCTTGAATATTAGCATTGGAACAACAGGTGGTCATGGACATAAAGTCTTACCCACAGCTAGGAGCAAAGGGCATGCTACGAACATTTCATTGAACATAGGATCACAAGCATGCACATTGTTACATTGTCACATGGAAGCTATTTGCAGAGGGAAAAGTGGGGATGAGGGTACAATGACTTGGACCAGAGACCCCACAATCTATGGGAAGGCCTAAGATTGTGAGGTAGACACAAATGCCTTCTCCTTCTGGCTGTTTTAAGATAAGCAATCTGAAAAGCACACATATTTTTGAGCTCTATCCAATAATTATGAAAAATACAGACCAAAACACAACAAGGAAAAAGAAAGTGATCAGAGGTGTGGTGCTTGGTGTTTGGCTTCTCCACCTGTTCATCCCAAAGCCCTCTGCTGGTAATTGCTGCTGCCTCTTTGATCCCAGACAAGGAATAAGGGCCAGGACTGATGCTCAGAAGAAGCCAAGGTGGCCTCTCTTACACAAAGGTAAAGGGCATGGGTGTGAGCCCTCCTGTGCAAGGTGCTTTGCAAAGCACGACTTTGCATATCTATTCTAGTTTTACCTTTGCAATAACCGGTGGGATGGAAAACACTGTCACCCATTTCACAGATGTAAAAAGTGAGGTCCAGCAGGGGTAAGATGCTCTCAATCACACAGTGTCAAAGTTTCAGCCTCTAGGAGTGCTTGTTCCTCCTTGTGTTGGTCTGAAATCTGATTTCCCAAACTTCTGCCCACAGTCTAGGCTTTCTACTTGCTCAGCACATGCCTGACCTATCCTGGGGGACAGACCTTTAGGTGGCCAAAGATGGTACTCACTTCCCTGCAGCAGTTTCCTTCCATCATTGCCACATCCTTCAAGCATCCTTCATGCATCTTTCCCACAGCCTGGCTTTGAGTCTCTCCAACATTTTGTTTCAAATCTACCTCCAGCTGATTGATATCACTCTACAAAATTCAGTATTTAGAACCTCATGCCACACCACAACCTGGTTTTAAAACACCTGAATTAAGTTTACAATGATCAGCTGTATTAACTCCGTCGCTAGGGTTCTCTTATTGCAAGCTAAGTTTGTGCCAGCCTTGTCAGTAGCCAATAATAGCATGAACTTACACGGAGATCCTTGTGCATTCATTGGGTCACAGAGCACTGTTGGGTACCTCCTACGCACCAGGTCTTGGTCTCTAGGATATAATGGTGAGCAGCAGAAAATTCAGATGCAGAGCAGTAGGGAGGACAGAAAGGAATGAAACAATCAAACTAGTGCGTGTCAGGTTGCCATTCTGTGTGTGCTGTGAAGGGAAGGACGTGGTGTGCTCAGGTGTAAACAGGCAGGCCTGGCATGGTTTGAATGGGGATGGTGAAAGACCCTCCCCTAAGGAAGTGGCATTTAATCTGATAGGTAACGAATGAGAATGAAGTGGATGAAGTGGTCGGGGGGGCGGCTCCCACCTGTAATCCTGGCACTTTGGGAGGCTGGGCTGAGTGGATAGCTTGAGCCCAGGAGTTTCAGACCAGCCTGGGAAACATGGTGAAACCCTTTCTCTACTAAAAATACGTAAAACTAGCTGCGTGTGGTGATACTTGCCTGTAGTCCAACTACTCAGGTGGCTGAGGTGGGAGGATCACTTGAGCCCAGGAGGTCAAGGCTGCAGTGAGCTGTAATCATGCCACTGCACTCCAGTCTGGGTGACAGGAATGAGACTCTGCCTCAAAAACAAAACAAAGCAAAACAAAAAAACCTGGGAAGAGGCAGGTGATACAGAGGGTGGAGAGTAATAGGAGAGAGTGTTCCAGGGAGCAGCTATAGCATGTGCAAAGGTCCTGAGGCAGGGAGGAGCTTCATGGTGAAGGACGTAAAGGGAGAATGGCTGATGTTCAGAGAATGAGCATCTTCTGAGACAGGGATAGAGAAGCTGGCCCCAGGGCAGCCATGTAGGAGCTTGTCAGACATGGCGGGGGGTTGGGCCTTTATCCTGAGAGTAATAAGAAGTCACTGAAGAATTTCAGGCAGAGGAGTGAATTGATGAGGCTGCAGCTCAAAAAGCTCCCTTTGCCTGCTTGGTGTAGAGGGGAACCTCACAGGGCAAGAAAGCTGATAGGAAGGCTACTGAAGCAGGGGAGGGGAGGATTGATGGGGTCTGTGAGGGAGGTATGAATGTTGACAGATGGAAGATCTGGGGCATGAGCTTCTCATGATGGAGTCCACAGGCTGGCCCCAGCAGTTACCTTGCAAGCTGCAGTAGAGACTTTGGACCAGGTGCTCTCTTGGGTGGAAACAAGACCCACCAGAAATGGTCCTACTGGTTCACCACCTTTCTCCACTTGGAAATCAGCTAGTAAGGCAGGATTCCCCCCTTTGAAGTGCATGGGCCATCTTTATCAGTGGTTAAGAAGAAAAGGTAACACTGGGACCTGAACTCGTGTTATTTAAAATGGGAAGTTTGAGGGGAGGCTTCGTGTCAAACGGAACAATATTTGTTGTAAATGGTGCATGCGCTGAATATGGCAAAAGGAATTTTTTGATGCTGGCTATTTCTTTGAACTTTGAAGAGCCCTACTTTTCACTGGCTTCTGTCTAGCAAGCCACCTTTCAGTGTCCCGAGCACACCATAGATCAAAGCCCGCTGCACCCAGGCCTTTTTTATGCTCCTTTTGCACAGGTGAGATGAAAGTTGCTGGGAATGGGGATGTCATTCCATGAGCCAGTTGAGAAATAGAGGGATGAGCATCTGCGGGAGGGTCCACAGCACAGTCCCCAGGAAAACAGCAGCTGTCCCCTTCTCTCTCCAGTGACCAGCATTTCACAGGGGAAGAATCTGGGCTCAAAGCCTTCCTGTTTGGGGTGGGACACAGAATCCCAGGCCAACCTTTCAAGGGCATAACATTGTCAATTTGTTAACCTTATTTGTCGTACTCATATGGATGCCATAATTAGTTATTTAATTATGATGTGTAAAACCAGAAGTTAGCGAGGATAAAATGATGAAATTTAATCATTTTGCCACCCCAAGGTAATGAGCTTTCATCCTGGACTCGGATATTGGGGTTGGAAATCAGATTCTTGTAAAAGGACTCTCTGTGGGCTGACTTCAAAATGCGGGGAGTGTCTATGACATGGTTCCTGTGTCCCTTGTGAGGGCCCGAGGGAGGCAGAATTAGAACAACACAACAGTAAGCACAGGCAAAGAGGGGGAGGTGGCTGGTGGTCCCTCTGTGCCTGGCGCTGCTCCAAGGGCATGACTCCCAGGACCGGCAGTGAGCAGTCAATTCTGTAATGGGCACCATCACCCCGGTGAGGAATAAGAGGCTGAGATGCGGACAGGTGTGGTGGCTCACGTCTGTAATCCCAGTACTTTGGGAGGCCGAGGCGGGCAGATCATGAGGTCAGGAGATCGAGAACATCCTGGCTAATACGGTGAAACCCCGTCTCTACTAAAAAATACAAAAAATTAGCTGGGTGTGGTGGCGGGCCCCTGTAGTCCCAGCTCCTCGGGAGGCTGAGGCAGGAGAATGTCATGAACCCGGGAGGCGGAGCTTTCAGTGAGCCGAGATCGCACCACTGCACTCCAGCCTGGGCCACAGAGCGAGACTCTGGCTCAAAAAAAAAAAAAAAGGCTGAGATGCCAAGTAGCTTGTCAAAAATCACATGGCTGGAAAGCAGTGGAGGCAGGTGTGCGGTCTGGTTCTGCATCCCAGCTTTTAGAAGCTCTGTTGAGCTTGCATGGAGTAAACAGGTGCTCCAGGACACCTGCTATCAGGAAGCCAAAGGCAAAACTGCACAGACGTGCTCCTTCAACCAGCGCACACGGCAAAACTCAGGCCACTTTGGCTGCTTTTTCTTGTTCTCTATAAAATGTTTGTACTTTACAACAGCAGTCCCCAACCTTTTTGGCACCAGGGACTGGTTTCTTGGAAGACAATTTTTTTTTTTCCATGGACCAGGGCAGGGGGATGGTTTGGGATGATTCAAGCGCATTACATGTATTGTACACTTTATTTCTATTATTATATTGTAATATATCAAGAAATCTACACAGCTCACCATTATGTAGAATCAGTGGGAGCCCTGAGCTTGTTGTCCTTTAACTAGACGGTCTTAGCTGGGGGCGATTGGAGACGGTAACAGATTGTCAGGCATTAGATTCTCATAGGGAGTGTGCAACCTAGATCCCTCACATGTATAGTTCGCACTATAGTTCATGCTCCTATGAGAATCTAGTGCTGCTGTCATTCTGACAGAAGGTGGAGTTCAGGTGGGTATGTGAGCCATGGGGAGTGGCTGTAAACACAGATGAAGCATGGCCCACCTGCCTGCCACTCACCTCCTGCTGTGCAGCCCAGTACCTGTCCGTGGCCCTGGGGTTGAGGGCCCCAGCTTTATAAAGAACCTTACACTTACTTCACTGTAAACACAATTTGAAATTCTCATTCTTTTAAAACATTTAGTTCTCATACTTTAAGATATATAAGTTTGACAAGTGATCAGCTTTTGAAAAAGCAGCATTTAGGTGTTTGGAAATAAATGGTATGACTGCAAGGTGTTTAGCCGATGCTGTTTCTTAGTGATGCCTGTGGAAATAGCTATGTTAGATTGTAACTGTTTCCTGTGTCTGCTGTAACAAATTACAACAAATTTGGTGGCTTAGTGCAACAGAAACTTACTTTCCCACAGTTCTGGGGACCAGAAGTCCAAAGTCAAGGTGTCAGTGGGGCCACGCTCATTCCTGAGGCTCTGGGAGAGGGGCTTTCCTCACCTTTCGTAGCTTCTAGTGGCTCCTGGAGACCCTTGGCTGTAGTCGCCCCCTCCCATCTCTGCCTCTGCCTTCACATTACCGCCTCCTCTGTGTGTTGATGTCTTCTTCTCTCTCATCTTGTAAAGGACATTTGTCATTGGATGTAGGGACCACCCAGGTCATCCACGATGATGACATCGCCAGACCCTTAACTTCATCTGCAGAGACCCTCTCCCACATAAGATCACATTCACAGGTGCTGGGATGTGAACAGACCTTTTCTTGGCTGGGGGAGGGGGCAGCATTCAACCTACTGCTGAGATCATTTGTTCAAAGCACTTAGAACAATGGCATCAATAAGAGCTCAAGGAATACTGCAGGTTGCTATTAATATAATAGTAATGATTATCATTTCCTAGGGTAGGGTTTGGGAAGCCTCCAGGCCTTTTGGTTAAAACTGAACTGATGAGCACAGACAGTCAGTGCAACAGGCGGGGGAAAGGCCTGGGAGCCTGGCGGCCCCTGCTCCCACCAGTAAGGCTGCCTGTCTGAGGGGAGGCCTGGGGGCTCCAGCCTTGTCCCCCATCAGCACGGCAAGAACACTGGTTTCTTGCTGGGGATTGCAGTGTCTGCCTTTCGAGTTTCCTTGGAGCAGATGTTCTGAGAGTTCAGTGTTTTCCCTGCTGAGAAGCCCAGGGCTCTGACCCTTCCTACATGCTCCCGAGATTCCTAAACACAGCGCTGATTGGAACCTGACCTCTTCACAGTGCAGGGGATCCTTGGGGGCTCCTGCTCTTCAGTAAAAACACAGCTCGCCTCTCACTTTCCACCTGGAGTTCCTCACCCACAAGCCTTGGTGGAGCCGCTCTGAGGATGGACCAGAGCCTCCTTCTGTGATGCTGTCATTTCTGCATTCACGGATTCACTGCACTGGCCACACACGTGCTCGGCTGCCGGGGTCCAGGAGTATAGGGTGTGGGCTCCTGACTTGTGTTTCTTAAATCTGCTCATTTGTCCCTCGCCCAGTGCTTCTCACGCTTTCAAGGAACACACACTCTTTCAAGGGTCTTGTGTGTGCCGGGCACCCTGAACAGGCCCAGCCCTGCACTTAATGAGCTACTCACGAATCAGAGGACAGGATGGTGAAGTGACATGCAGTCACACTGCTTGCAAGAGGGTGACATTTGGGGGCAGAAGGCTGTAGGGTCCACGAGGAAACTCCACTGTAGGTTGTGGGGTCAGAGGAAGCCGAGGGCTGAAGGATGAGTGTCATCTGGAGAGAGGAAGAGGTTTCCATTGGCAAGTGGGACTGGATTCCTCTAGTTTAGGCAAAGCCCTGGAGGCAGCAGATAGCAGGTGTGTCTGTAACTATGGGACCCCAGGGAGGCTGGCGCCCAGTGGGCAGCATGGGGAGCATAAGAGGAGGCTGTAGGAGCAGACAAGCAGGCAGGATCCTGGAGGGCCCGTAGGCACTGAGGAGTGTGGGCTACGTGTTTGGAGCAGGAAAGCTGCATGCTCCAAGCAGCCTTTTACAATGGCCCACCTGCTGTACTGGGACCTTATCACTTCATGCTGGGCTCAGATTAACACCAGTGAAAAACATCTCAAGATGCGCTCCTGCGTGGCTTCTCCTGGTCAGTCACACAAGAAGCAGTCCTGCAGCTTTCTCCACTGGCCCCTGGCACAGACTCCAGAGTGGCTGCCACACTCGCCATGGATGGGCCCTGCAGCTTCTGTGCCATCACTTCCCTGAGCCCACTCACACCTTGCACCCGAGCGTGGGGCCACCCAGCACTGTCCACGCTGTGCAGTCGTGCGCTTCCCAAGAGTGGGTTATATTTGTTCCCAAACCTGCTTATGCCAGTCATGCTTGCTAGCGTAATTACACCCTGCAATTAAATATTACATAAAACAATGACATTTGAGTGCAAATAAGAAGGCTGTTGTTTCTATAAATAAAGGTTGAATTTTTGGAAAGATTCAAACAAGGCAAGGTACTAAAACTTTCTTCAAATTTTTTTTTCTGTGAAACAGCAATAAAGCACTGAGGGAAAAATAAGTCAAAATTCCAGCTGATGGCTATACCTGCTGCTGCTTCAAATTCTCTTCATGTTCTCTCGCCAGGCTAAACAAACTAGAGGTGGCTTCATGGGTGTGGCGCATGCGAGGCCCAGAGCAGAGGGCAAACGGTTTATCTTCTTGTTTTGTTTTGTTTTTTTCTCAAAGGTTGGTAAATGTACACCTGCAGGCATGTTTAACTGTTTTATGTTACAATATTTAAGATGCATCATCTTTAGCAGTGTCTTCTGTTGTATTGGGTAAGAGGGTATGGGCTGAGAATGTTTGTGGCCGGAAGAAGAGGGCACCCCTAAGAGCTCAGGGTGGCTCCAAGCTCCATCCATGTCTTGCTCTGTAAACTGGAACACCAGTGACAGTTTCTACCTATGAGACAGCCGTGTGGAAAGGTCTCAGCCATGCCTGGCACATGCTCAGCACCCCAGCATAAGATGTTGAGAGAATGAAAAAGTGTATAAGAGAAGTAAACATTTATTCCTCTAGGAAACAAGCAAATTACTTATATATATAATATATATTAGATATAATATATATCTAATATATATTATATCTAATATTATATCTAATATATAATTATATCTAATTTATATATAATTTATATCTAGTACATTGTACATTATAATACATCATATATATCTATTATATATTAAATATAATTTATATCTAGTACATTATATATTATATAATTATATATCATTTATATATTATATATAAATTTATATATAAAATATGTAAATTTATATATAAAATATATAAAAATATATATTTATACATATATAGCTACATAATTATATAATTTTATATTATATAACATAATTATACATATATAATAATTACATATAAAAATATATGTATTATATATTATGCATGTGTGTTATATATAATACATACATAAAATTATATAATATATAATTATATATGATATATACATATGATATATAAAATTATATATGATATATACATATGATATATAAAATTATATATGATATATACATATGATATATAAATTATATATGATATATACATATGATATATAAAATTATATATGATATATACATATTATATAAAATATATGATATATACATATATAAAATTATATATGATATATACATATTATATATAAAATTATATATAATATAGGTATATAAGTATTATATACATATTTTTAATATATATATAATTTTTTCTTTATTCCTTAGAGGATACCTCCACAGATGACTTACGTTCCAGTCAATTTTAAAAAATAATCCTGAAACAATGGGAACTCACTTCCTGAGGGAGAAAAGGAAGAGTAGACAGAACAAGTCATATGCTGTGATTGGCAAGCCTATGAGGTGTCTGAAAGGTCCCCAGGATGACTGACAATTGGCCTCTTGAAATTAAACAACCATATCCTGCCACCTGGGCACTCATGCACCGAGGCATGGGTATATTTTGCATGCAAGGCCTGCCCTACCAAGTGTCTGGTAAGAAGGCATTATCTTTTAAAAGATAAAATACAGCTCAGGTAGATTAACTTTTTTAAGCTCCTTCTGTGATTATATATATATATATATATATATAGCATTGAAATGAATGAGGGATTTACAGAAGCACATAAAGGGGCACATTTTCCTAGTGCGTCATTGAGATTTAATGCAAAAGAGTGGACCCTGGTGGAGGGATGCAGGTGAAAAGTGCTGGTTTCCCCTCTTTGGGTGACTTTTTCTTGCCTTTTTGAGAGCACATGAGTTTGGGAAAGGAGCGGTGGGGTCTCCAAAGTGGCCAGAACTCCTCTCTGAGTATGAAGGGGATGCTGCTGACAGCAGTGTCAGGCTGTTGACCATTACTCTGCATCTGGTGTGGAGGGTAGGGTGTAAAAGGCCAACTGTTGCTGAGTGGAGTGGACACTCAGTCCATTAGAGCTCTCGGAGAATCTGTTTGCAGCCAACTCGCAAAGCCAGCTGGGAGAGTCTGTGCAGAATGATTGTTAAAGTGATTGCTCCTCTAGAGGGAAATGTGATTTCAGTGACCACATTTAGGGTTTGGGTAATATTGACAACATTTTATATATAATTGTGATGATAATCATTTCTTGCCATACTTAAAAAGGACTTAGAGACACTGGCTGTGCCACTTAGCTAGGGCGTTCCTCCCTTCTCCCTAACCGCACCCGTCTCTCACTTTGAAGTTCGTATCTCAGAGCAAGACCAGCCACTACTCCACCTGTTGGCATCCACAGATGCTCTGGTCCCTCCCCTTATACGTGAAGGGGATTGCAGCCAACTCCCTGCACTTTCTTCATATAACTCCTGCTATATTCTTGGTGATTTCTGCGTCTTTTTGAATGATCTTTTCAATATCCCGAGTTCTCAGTTTTGTGACCTCCTCTCCTCCAAAGATATTGTTATTTTTCCCTGTCTCAGTCACTTAGTCCCATGGGTCATATTCTAGACTATGGATTCTCAACCTTGGGGAGCTTTAGAAAATTCCACTCTGCATGCCGTGCCCCAGATCTATTAGAGCACAGTCTATTGGGATATGAGCTGGGCATCAGCATTTTAAAACTCCCCGGTTTACTTCATTGGGTAGCTAAGATCATGAATCACTGCTCCTCACTGCATCGCCATTGGAGCTGGATGTCCAGTGTCCCTCTCTCCAGACTACACCTACTCCTTTTCCAGCTCCCCCAACTGCAATTCATCAATTTCATCATGACCTACATTCTTCTCACCCTTTTCAGCTCTCAGTCCCCTTTGCATCCTCACTGCCTTCCTCATCTAGTTTAGACTCCATCATGTAATATTAGGGTCAGTCCCACGAAGACACTCTCAGCTGTCTCTCACCTCTGTTGATGCCATTAATATGGCAAGGGCTAAGCAGCAGAAATCCAGCCTCCCACTTATTTCTTCCTGCACCCAGGCAGGTAAATATGTACACACACACACACACACACACACCACTCAATGTTCCGTTTTTATTTTAAATGCAAAACCACAGATGAGTCATGAGTCTTTGGTTCTGCGCATCAAGCCTATATTATTCCCTAAGTCTGCCCATTATCCACTGTCTGAGATGACGACTTCACACCTCCTCCCCTTCTCCAGCCATTTACCCCTTATCTACTGCATCTGTTTCTAGCTCTTGACCTTGTTTCCTATTTCACTAAGAAACAAACACTCATAATTGCCACATATCCCATCAACACATCCACCCGTCACACTCCTCTGAGCCCCAAGACTCTGTCTCCCTGTCCCCAAGACCCTCAGAGACCAGGTCTCCATGTGCGCACAGGCATCTATGCCTCCTATCTTCTCCAGCACAGTACCCCAGGGGGTTTGTCTTCTGCATGTCTCAGCATTGTGCTTCCTTCATTCCTTAAAATATGCAGAAACATCTCTTAACAAACGTGCACCAGAAAACCTCCCTTGGTTTCAATGCTCCTTTTCTCATTGGCCAATTTCTCTACACCCCTTTACAATGAAACACATGGAAAGTGATCTCAGTATTCATCGCCTCCCCTTTCTCTCCTCCCAGTCTCTCAGGGATCTCTATGGTCACACTTTTGTCCCCACCCTGTGAGATATCCAATGCCGTTTGCATTGCAAAATTTAGTGATCCATTCTCAAAAGCACTGACCAGTTAATATTGCATTCCCCTTCTTGACTTTCTCAACCTGGCTTGGAGGCATGATTTTTCTCTTCTATAAGTTTTCCTTCTAAGTCCGTGGCTAGTACTTCTAAGATGTTACTTCGTTTTGTTGAATCTCTCTCATCTCTCTGCCACTAAATGTTAGAATACCCTGGGGCTCGGTCTGTGGGCCTCCTCTCCGTCTGCATGCACTCTCCTGGTGATCTTCTAGTCTCCACATTTAAATGCTCTCTACATCTCTGCTTGGATGTCTAGAGGCCATTTCAAAGCTGACATGTCTAGAGTGGAACTCCCACCCCAAACTTTCTCTCCTAAAGTCTTTGCTGTCTTAAAATGTTCTAGGAAATTTAAGCCCTGTCCTTTCAGGTCCTCCATCCAGAAATATGATTCATCCTCAACTCATTCTTCTCTGACACCTCACACTGAATCCATCACAATACCACTCAGCTCAACCTTCAGTATATGTTGATAATTCAACCTGCGTGATGTCTAGCCTGCATGTACCTTCTGCCCTGGCCTGGAAACTGGATTTCCTGTTCCTGCTCCTGCCCTGCCACCACCTCATTATCTATACAGTAGCCAGAGTGAATCTGTTAAAAGGTAGACGGGGCTAGGTGTGGTGGCTCATGCCTGTAATCCTGGCACTTTGGGAGGCCAAGGCAGGCGGATCACTTGAGGCCAGGAATTTGAGGCTGGCCTGACTAACATGATGAAACCCCATCTCTACTAAAAATATAAAAATTAGCTGGGCATGGTGGCACACACCTGTAATCCCAGCTACTTGGGAGGTTGAGGCAGGAGAATCACTTAAACCCAGGATGCGGAGGTTGCAGTGAGCTGAGATTGCACCACTGCACTCCAGCCTGGGCGACAGAGTGAGATTCCATCTCAAAAAAAAAGAGTAGACGGGATCACATCACTCTGCTTCTAACCCTTCTGTGGCTCTTTTCTCACTCAGCTGGACACATGAAAATATAAGTGAAGGACATTGTAAGCCATGCCAAAGGGCAGGCTCTTGAGGCTGGAGAACTACAGAGCAAGGGGAGATAAAAGACAATGAGAATAATAATGAAAGGAACAGGTCACGCGGCCAGTAAGCAGGTGCTGAAGGTTCCAGCCTTGTCCCTCTGATATCAGAGCATGTGCTTTATTCAGTTCACTCGATTGCCAGCCAGGGAAAACTTCTTAGGGCAGGGTCACAGTGCAGTGGGGCTTTGAAGGTCACAAAGGTGGGTTGGTTGTAGGGGAGAGAGAGTAGCATGGCAGATGAAGAAAATCTCATTGAGTCCATTCTAGTCTAGGAAAAACCAACACATTAAAAATACAGAGAGTGGCTGGAATAGCCAAAGGCTAGGAATGACCTCTGGTTATTGCTATTTTGTGCCAGGACTTCTGCACTCAGCCCGTGAATGGGGTGAAGGTGAGGGACTGAGACCGTTAATGCAAAGGTGTTGTTGCTCTTAAAGAGCAAAGAGCTTACTGTTTGGAAAACTTGCCAGGCATCTCCAAGAAGGTTCTCAACTGGCAGGTGTCAACCTTGCAGCAAACAGTTTGGTTCAAGGCAAGTCTTGTACAAGAGGACTCATTGATACCAGAGGCCAAGGCAGGAGGATGGCAGGAGTTCAAGACTAGCCTGGGCAGCAAAATGAGACCCAGTCTCTACAAAAATAAAAAATAAAAAAATTAGCTGGGCATGATGGCATGCTTCCGTAGTTCCAGCTTCCGGAGAGGCTGAGGCAGGAGGAGCTCTTGAGCTGGGAGGTCAAGGCTACGGTGAATGAGCTGTGATCACATCATTGCACTCCAGCCTAAATGACAGAGCAAGACCTTGTCTCAAAAAGATAAAATAATTTGGAGACAACATCTGGCTTTCTTCATACTTAGCCCAAGGCAACTCAAGGGTTACATTTAAGGCCATCTCGGATTTCATTTGCATCTATTTTTTTTTCCATCTTCCTACTTCTGGATTCCTTTGAATCTAGCATTAAGCCAGGAGTCTAGATTATTGATTATTGGTTATTTCACTCATTCCCACATCTTAATCAGGAGCCTCTTATGTACAAGGCAGCTAGCCATTGGAGGTTGGGAGCCAGACAAGCTCCTGATTTTTACTGAATTCCCCCACACCGAGAGTCCCAATGCCAAGTCTCTGGAATAATCCTTCTGATTCAGTCATCCAAAATCTGTCTTCACAAGGGTTTTCTGCAAGGCTTCCCTCTGCAGCTTCCTCACATCTCGGCTGTATGTTGTCTATGTGAGGGGCACACGAGATTTGTGACAGGCATCAAAAGTATCAGAGATGTTCACTCAGAGCCTTAGAAATGCATAGACAATTCCTGATGCATAGATAGCATTGATATTTTCACTGCTCCATTTTTACTGCAACAAATATGAACAACAATTAAATCCATTTTCTTGGGATAATTGCCTGCAACCTGATGTCCTTATAAGACACATTCTGCCACTTCAGTCATGTGGATTACACAGCACTATTTAAAACCTTCCCATTACCAGATAAAGTGGAGGGAAGGAGGAAAGAGCCAATCCATGGCCGAGTCCATTCCTAGATTGTCCAGCCTTTTGTGTTTGTTATTAAGCCCTTCAAAAGTACACTGCTTCCCTGGAGAGAAAATGTATTTACATCATTCCCAATCACTCCACCAGAGCAGCAGTGGCCTCAAGATAAACCTCCCAGCACCAGGGAAGAGGGGATTACACACATCACAATGAAGTCCAATTATATTGAAATCTAACAGCCAAATTTCTCTGCCCCTGCAGTTCCTAGAGTGTGAAGAGAGAAAGAACAAACAGAAGAAAAAAATTGTTGTAGCGCCTTAATGATGAGTGCGTGAGAAGCAGCCAGTTCCCTGTTCCCACCATTCATCTTCTGTGTGTTGGTCCCTAATGAGGATTGGCAAGATCTGGCGATTCTCCAGGTCCCTCCTCATGCCCTCTTTCCCTGTTCAAAGCACCGTGAGCCTCTCTTGCTTGGTTCCAGTTGCCTTGGAATGTGTTTTGGAAGAAATGTCCTGGATGGTCTCCAGGCTTCTTCATATTCTTTCTTTTCAGTAATTAACTTTGTATTGAGTTCTCCCACCAAAATGAACAGCCAGGCCTTCCTTCCAGATAGAAATTGCAGCAAGAAACAAATGGGAGTTGAAATAAATAACATCGTGTTGCTTGATAAATGTATTGCAGCAGCAACAGAGACTCCCACCCTAGGAGTTCTAATTACGAATCTGACCCGGTAGAGCCAATGCCACAGTTGCTACAGAAAATAAATAGGCTAAGCAGGGCCTGGGGTTGGTTATTTCCATAGATTTGTCCTGGAAATGTTAATCAAAGCAAACCAGAGGGAGTGGGGAGCCAGGGTTATTCTGATAGCGCTAAAAAAATTAAGTTCCCTGCTGGGCGTGGTGGCTCACACCTGTAATCCCAGCACTTTGGGAGGCCGAGGTGGGCAGATCACAGGGTCAAGAGATTGAGACCATCTTAGCCAACATGGTGAAACCCCATCTCTACTAAAAATACAAAGACTAGCTGGCATGGTGGTGAGTGCCTGTAGTCCCAGCTACTCAAGAGGCCGAGGCAGGAGAATTGCTTGAACCCAGGAGGCGGAGGTTGCAGTGAACAGAGATTGTGCCACTGCACTCCAGCCTAGCGACAGAGTGAGACTCCGTCTCAAAAATCAAGTTTCCGTTAGCCCTTTGCAATCTATTCATAGTTCTCTTCCTCTCTTGCTCTTTCTTTATGGAAACTAGGCCTACCTGTGTATTTTCTCTGTGAAATATGATTTCACACTTTCGCTTATAAAAGAGGTTTTGCCAGGTGTGATCGCTCATGCCTGTAATCCTAGCACTTTGGGAGGCTGAGGCGGGTAGATAACTTGAGGCCAGGAGTTGGAGATCAGCCTGGGCAGCATGGCAAAAGCCTGTCTTTACTATAAATACAAACATTAGCCGGGCACGGTGGCGGGGACCTGTAGTCTCCAATACTCAGGAGGCTGAAGCAGGAGAATCACGTGAACGTAGGAGGCGGAGGTTGCAGTGAGCTGAGATCACACCACTGCACTCCAGCCTGGGTGACAGAGTGAGACCCTGTTCTCAAAATAAATAAGAGGGGTTTTAAAATTTGTTGTGGGGGGCGGGGAGGATTGGTAAAGGCTAGGAAATTCGTTTAAAAAGAAGACCCAGTGTTTGTCACGGCATCTTCAACTTCCACCCTCAGGGATGGAGGGAGATGTGCACTTGGCCTTTTCTGGTTGGACAGGTGTGCAGGTGAGGGCAGGGCTCCTGGGGGCTTTAATCGGCCAGGGTTTGCCTGGTGCACACTGCTAAGAAGGTGAAAAGATGCAGGATGGGGATCTCCTGTAGGCGGTAAAGGGATGGGTCAGGTGTAAGTCATCACACGCTCCTAAGCCCCGAGCAAATCACCCAGGATCCAGTGGAGATGACATTGTCATGACAATTGTGTCCTTCCTTCTGCCTTCCACGCACCAGGTAGAGGGGTAGAGTGACTGTCAGAGTTCATTCATGACACAGAGCCCCTCTGCTGGGTCATGCAGGAAGGGATTCAGGACGGGGAAATCAGATGCTTACAGGTCATTGTTGAAAGTGCTGAGGAGGGGTTCGGGCTGGCTCCGGGTTTTCTCAAGCACTGTGTAGCAAGCCTGCCAGGACAGCACCGACTGCCACAGCCAGGATGGTTCAGAAGGCTGGAGACCAGGAGTCTGCCACTGGAGTCGGCATGCCCGCTTTTCACCTGTGATCCCAGGAGAGGAAGCAGCTGCCTCTGAGTCCTCAGGCTCAGTGGCCTATCTTCACCCCAAGGCATGCAGGTCAGAATGTAGCTGAACAGCAGCCTAGGGTCCTGCCCTGCTGCCGACAGGAACAGGAAAACAGCCAAAGCAGGAGGTGACCCTACCTACCCCTCCACCTCCAGCGTGGGCCCAATTTGCATCCTGAGCCCCTGCACGGGGGCTTGCCAGGGGAGACTTCACATGCACAGGTGATGCAGGTGGAGGGCAATGGAGGAGGCTGCCTGGATGCAGGGCCTGTCCACCCCTTCCACCCCATACAGCATCTGATTCTGGTGTGGGTCCTCTCCTCCTCTTTCTCTCCACACACACACACACACACACACACACACACACACACACACACACACGAGAAACACCCGGTCTCACACATCTGATGCTGCCTCACACGTGTCGCCAACATCAGCCTTTGTCCAGCCTCAGCCACTTTCCTCCCCGAGGGCTTGGCCACATCCACTGGCACTGCATTTCTTCCCTACAATTTTGCTACGTCTGAGTATTGTCTCTATTATGATCTAGTTTTTGTCTCCTTAACTGACTTTTTAAGCTGAAATAGTTATTTCAAAAGGAACCAGTTACACAGATGGAAAGCCAGTGTCATTTGTATTAATAGGAGATAACAGGAATGATTAATACAATAAAAAGGGAATGCATCTTTATGAAATATTAATTATCAAAGGCTCTGAGTCCAAGGACTGTGTTCTTTACTGAAAAGATAAATGAGTCAAGTGAGGTGTCAAAGATACATTATTCTGAAACTGAGCCTTTTTCATCAGATGGATCAAAAAGCAATTACAGTTGAGCCTTGAACAACAGGGGGCTCGACCTGCATGGGTCCCCCTACATGCTGATGGTCTTCTACCTCCACCACCCCAGAGACAGCAACACCACCTCCACTTCCTCCTCAGTCTACTCAATGCAAAGACCATGAGGATGAATACCCTATGCCAGTCCACTTCCACTTAATGAAGAGTGGAATATGAACAGAGAAAATCTGTATGAATAGAGAAAATGAATAGAGAATATGAATTGAGAAAATCCCTTTTCTCTTATTGTCTTAACATTTTATTTTGTCTAGCTTACTTTATTGCAAGAATACAGGATACATATAACATACAAAATATGTTTTAATCAACTGTTGGTTATTGGTATGACTTCCAGCCAAGAGTAGGCTATTAGTAGTTAAACTTTTGGGGAGTCAACAGTTATTTGTGGATTTTCACTTGTGCAGGCGGCGGTGGGGCGGTTGGTCCCCTAACCCCCCACGGTGTTCAAGAGTCAAGTGTATGAAAGGATAATGCACATTGCTGTGCCTGCCAGCTGAGATTATACAGGACAACGGTGGTCATCAGCTCATACTTTTTCATTTCTCATTTAATTTTTCAAACTATCCTGGAATATGTATTATTCCCAGTTTAAGATGGGGAAGTTGAGATGCAAGGAGGAATTGGACAGGGTTCCAGATTGAGGAAGTGGGGGTGCTGGACCTGCACCCAGCTTCTTGACCTGAGTTCTGGGGGCTCCGTATGAATCAGAAGGGGGCAACCATGTGTCAAAGCCCTCAGCTCCCAGCACTAGACTCATGCTTAGGACAAGCAGCTTTCACCCGTCTTTGATCAAGAGAGGGTTTCTTCTGTAATGTTTGCCCCATTTTGAGATCTCAAGGCAGTTTACTTCAAGGGATATGGTGATGGCTCTTTTCAATCTCTGGGTTGGTTCTTTAACACTAAAGACCACATGGCTGGGTGCAGTGGCTCATGCCTATAATCCCAGCACTTTGGGAGGCCGAGGTGGGCAGATCACCTGAGGTCAGGAGTTCGAGACCAGCCTGACCAACATGGAGAAGCCTGTCTCTACTAAAAATACAAAATTAGCCAGATGTGGTGGTGCATGCCTGTAATTCCAGCTACTTGGGAGGCTGAGGCAGGAGAATTGCTTGAACCCAGGAGTCAGAGGTTGCAGTGAGCCGAGATGGCGCCATTGCACTCCAGCCTGGGCAGCATGAGTGAAACTCCATCTCAAAAAAAAAAAAAGAAAAAAAAAGAGAACACGGAAAGCATGGATGAGTGGAGCCTACACTGCAGAGATCTGTTGGATTTTTCTGGGAAGGGCTTTGCCTTCATAAACACTTTCCTTTCTCAAGTGTCAGGGACAGGGAATCAAAGCGGCACGTGCTGACCTTTCTCCACAAAACGGAGCCTCCCGGCCCCGGGGCCATCTGTCTCCATTGATGCATGGCAGCTAGAAAGATGAGGACTCAGACCTGGGAAGTCTCTCAGAGCAGCTCTCTGGCAGGCCTGTGGCTCCTTTTTAATTGCTCAGCGGTAAAAACTATAGAGGAGAATAGAATGTCTGCCCTGGCAGTTGGACGATTTTCTTACCAGTAACCTGAGGATGTGACCTGGTGCGCTCTGCAGAAAGAGAGGAGAGCTGTAAGTCTGTCACCTGTGAACATCTGGCAGAGGTTATTATGCATGCAAATTTTATGCATGAAATTCAAAGATGGAGGCCAACCCCCCCAATCCCCCGCCGCCGCAACTTTTATGATCTGTGGATAAGTTATGAGCGAGTTATGCATCTGACTAATGTAGGGGCAGATCCGGGAGCGCCTGTCTGGGTATTTCTAGCTAGCTGTGTCTCTGGTTCTGAGCAGGAGGATTGATACCCCTCCAGGCTCTGCTCTACATCTTTCCCTTCCTACCTTCCCTCCCTCCCTCCTTCTTTCATTCAGCAAATGTTGAAAATGCAGCCACAGTGTACCAGGTGCTATGCTGTACACCAGAGACACAACCACCTACAAGAGAGACCTGGTTTCTGCTTCCAGCTGGCAACGTAGCATGCTAGTTGAGGACGCAGACCTGGAGTCCAGGGGTCTCAGTCCCAGTTCTGCATCCACGACTTCTTCCTACCTGTGCAAACCTGGGGAAGTTACCTGGCTCCATTCTGCCCCATCTGGAAGTAGAATTGTGCTCACCTTCTAGGCTGTGTTTGTGAGGACGGGAGGTGCATACACTTAAGGGAAGCAGGCGTAATTCCAGGGAGACTAGGAGTATGCATGTTGGGGTCTTTTTCCTCCCCAATTTTGGGGCTGTGTGGGAGAAGAAAATGGAAGTGGGACCCACCCACTTTGTCTAAGCCTCAAGTGGAGAACTGAGTGATGGAGGGCAAAATGTATAAATGGATGCAGCAAAGGCGCCTGAGGCCTTTTATCTGAGAAGTTTCTGCAAACAATGAAAGTGAGACCAAAGTCAAATGGGTCCCTCCATGATCCTTTGTGGTCAGTCTGTTTAGCTCAGTTCTCTGCCTGTGGCAGAGCATAGGTGAGAAGGATTCATCCTCCACAGGAAGAAGGATACAAGGACCAGGCATGGTGACCGTGCCCCAGCTGATTTTCAGGCAGGAGCCTAGCCCCCATGTAAACTAGAGAGAGAGCTGCCCAGAGATGCTGCTGCAGTTATCCAGGCGGGTGAGACAGCAGGAAACAGGAGAGATTTGACTGGCAAGGACCAAAGCTTAGGGGCCACAAACACACAACATCTGTACCTGGGAGAACGAGACAGAGCTTGGTCCTACCATCAGCCAGTGAGGCTTTTGACTTGCCCTCTGCCCTGTCTTCTTTCAGGTCCCATGTCATCTTCTCAGTGACGGCATTTCTGGGCACCCTATTCACCGTCGCACACCCTGCGCCCGCTCTCTTCTCCACTCCACTTTCCCCTTTAGCTGTGGTCACACCAAATGTATTATGCATTTTAATTCTTTGTATTGTTCCCTGGGGTTCTGCCTATGAGGATCCAGGTAGGAGTTCTCACCGTCTTGCTCACAGTACCTGGCACAGGGTAAACCCCTGACAAATCATTCTTAAATAAATGGATGGATGGGTGAATGAAGAGTGGGTGTCCTGATCAAGTTTGTCCACACATTAGGCTTATAACCTCTTTAGACAGGCGCATCTGTCAATCTGATGGCCCTGAAAATATCTCATAATCTGTCTTTCCAATTTTCCCTATAACGTATTTTCTTAAAGTAAACTTCAGTCAGAGTAAATTTCCTATAGAATTAAACGTGAAAAATCCTAGTGCTTTGTACCAGGTCAGAATTAACTTCCATAAAGCTGACCCCAGAGCTGTCCCTTTTCACATCTTTTTTTCAGGGAACAAAGTATAAAGACATTTAAAAATGTCCCTTAAGGAAAAGAGATGCTAACGTCTTCTCTAGTCTACATTAGACAGAAGAAATTGAGCCAGGACCTTGGGTTGGAAATTATTATCTGTAAATGTATTTACTCCTTTGCTTAATCATTCTCTCAGTCAACACGTATTTTGTACTCCCTAGGTGCTAGGTGTGATATGAGCTACAGGAGGTGATGAATAAGCTGTGCTCTTGGACCAAATGCTTTGAAGGTCAAGGAGGACAATGGTGGGGGAGAGGACATTGGCTGTCGACAACAGGGAGTTGCAGGTGGTCTTCTGGTGGGCCTCTGTGTGAGTCCACTGAGAGTCAAAGCAAAGATGTAAAGGGTGTTGAAGGTATGAACAGAAGGAATTGAGGTAGCAAGGGGAGGATACATTTTTGAGAAGTTTGGAGGTGAAGAGGAGAAGTCAAGTGTTGTATTGGGAGGAAAGAGCAGGATTGAAGTTTGGGAATTGAAATGATTATGAATATGTTGTAAGTGTGTGGAGTGTAGTCAATGGAGGGAAGAGCTGATGAGGCGGGAAAGCCACTAACCCACTAAATCCCTTTCCCGCATCACAGGCCCTGCTGAAAGGGTTGACAATGAAGACCCTCAGGCCACCGTAACTCATGGAGAAGCCCTGAGCATCTGGCCTGCTTGTAAGAGAAGGAATGTGCTGGTATCACGGCTGGATGGGTTCTCATTTTCCTCCTATCAAGGTGCCCTTATCCCTGGTATCATGGAGAAGTTTGTAGCCATGGGCATGCCATCCAATGGAGGCAGCCTCTACACTTGTGCCCTGAAAAATCCAAAGCAAAGTAAATCATTTGGCAAATACATATGGTGCCTGAAACAAGCCAAAAGACTTCCTCCTACATGATCAGAGTTCAGGATGTGCAAGCCACATTAATGATAATGAGAAGGAACCACGTCATCCAGCTCCTGATGCTCAGTCTTGGCAGCCTCTTAGATGAAACAGGGGCCAGACACTGGCTAGAGAACTCTTACCTAGAGTTATTGGTCTGTGTGTTGAGACATGGGGCATCTCCTGATGGCCTGAGTGGGATGAGGACATCAGCTGAGCAGCAGTGGTTCTGCTCTGCAGCTTCAGCTCACGTGTTGTCCCAGCCACATAGCGCCGGAGGAAACCTGCCTGGAATGTGATCAAGTGAGTGCTCAGGAGTGGGGAGGTCACACGTGCTGCATTTTGATGCTGACTTTTTATATTCAAAGCAATTTGCCCAGGTGAGCTCTGTCCAAGTATTGCATTACCTGATGGTTTATGGATAAAATGCCTGGATGTACAACTTAGTTGTCTCAAATTCAGCGAAGTTGTTATAGTCTAAGTGATGGGG
>NW_026652307.1:1149357-1210105 GCF_009828535.3 Hylobates moloch | reverse complement strand
GCCATCCATCCTTCCATCCATCCATCCATCCATCCATCCATCCATCCATCCATCCATCCTGCAGGAGCCCAGGAGTTCAAGGCTGCCATGAGTTAGAATTGTGCCACTGCACTATAGGTTGAGTGACAGAGAGAGAAACCATCTCCAAAAATGAAAAAAAGAATATATTGATTTCATGCCTGTTACATAGATTCTGTGTTGAACAAAACTAGATGAGGTTCCTTCCTGTCTTTAAGGAGCATAAATCTAATAGGAAGGACAGATAATTTTTAAAAAATATATCAATGTGTATAAAATTTCAACAGAAATAAGCCCCAAGGAGGTGTGGTACCTGCGGCTATAAGAGTAGCTAATAGTAGAATTTGGGTAGTCTTGGGGAAGGAGAGGGCAGAGAAGGCTTCCTGGAGGGGTGATGATTGCTTTGAGAGTGGAGAGAAAGAACAAGTGTTCTTGGAAAACAGGGTGGCCTGAGCGAAGGGCCTGTGGCAGGAGGGAGTGTAGAATTCAAGGAACTGGGAGGAGGTCCTTGTGGCTAGGAATATGCAGAGTAAGGGGAAAAAGGCAAGAAATAAGGCTGGAGAGTGGGGAGGGCCACAGCACACGAGGCCTTCCCTGCCCACCTTGCCCACATGCGCCAGACACACTGAGGAGCTGGATTTGGTCATTGTTCTTATGACTGCTGTGTTCTCAGATTTCCCCTTCATATTCTGGTGACATCCACCAGAGCCAGCTCCTGTGTCCCTGATGTGATTACCTCTGACTCCTTCCCCTCCTGACACCTGCCCCAGGTACTCACACCTCTACTGATGATGCCTCAGCCTGGCCCTTTGGCTTTCTGACCTTGGACCCCTCCCCACTCCCTCTCCACCTCTCTGCTTCCCACTTCCCTTGTTTCCAGCTGCTCCTTTCCCTGTGAGCCATATTGGTTCCAGCCCCAGCCTCTGCAATAGCTTCCCCAAATGAAATGAATCCGAGGAGCACGTAGGATGTAAGCCCCGTCACCATGGTGTTGGTTAGTGAATGTCTCTTTACTGTCTATTTCCCCATTCAGTGCCTGTCTCCCCATCAGACTGAAAGCTGCAAGAAGACAGAGTCCTTCCCAGGGCCCAGCACAAAGCTTAACACGCAGAACATGCACCATAAATGATATCCAACCATGACCCTCCCCTCCCCCAAACTGCCCCATGGAGCCCAGTCCCACAAAGCCTGAGACAAAGGAGCTGCTTTTCACACAGACAGACACAGACAGACTGATGGACTGGCTGGAGGACCCGGGGACGATGAGAAACAGGCTCCGAAAGCTTTCTGGCTGCCAGTATTTAACACACGGAGCTATTTTCAGATGCTAGTCACAGACATTTTGAACTGCATTAGAATAAACAGAATTCTGAATTATCTTCTCAGCAGTACATGAAAGAACTGTCTATCACCCAAAAGGGAAAGAGGGAATGACGAATTTCTAAGGTAAAAATTCTGGAAGAGGGAGGAAAAAATCCAATCCACAGGCGGTTCTGGAATCTTCTCACACAACAGGTGGTCCCCCGCCCTCCAGTCCCCCAACTCCTGTGATTAGGAGCAAGTGGAAAGCTGTCAGCTAGACTGGGCTCAGGCTGGGGATCTGGGCTCTTGGAAATGTACATTTATTTGCTCATGCTAATGGTCAGCAGGCCGGGATAAATGGGGCTGGGGCATTAATGCAGAGCCCTGTAAATCATGCATGAAGAGGAAGACCATGCCCAGCACCGAGGGGCCAGCCAGCCGAGGAGGCTGCATGAAATATTCAGCAGCCAGCCAGACTCAGGCCTGCTTCAAATCCCACGTCCAGACCTCTGAGGATGTGATTTTTGCAGAAAGCTTTAAAACAACCTCAAATGCCTTATCCTTGTGTTCCACAAGTCTCCTATCAAAGCTGGTTCCTACTGAATGGTGTCTCTGTGTTCCACCTCTGGGGCCTTGGTCATGAGGACCCCACACTGATGGTTCCCCTCCCCCATGCCACTGCAGCACTGCTCACCCTTCCAGCCCTGCAGCAGGCTGTGGTTTCCCTCCCCCAACCACAGGGCCCTTGCACATACTTCCCTGCTTCAGGAAGGTCCCTGCCTGGTTCACCTTGCTCTCCTTCTCTTCTTTAGGTCTCAGCTTGGATGCTATCTCTCCAGAGAGGCCTTTGTTGTACCCCCCCACCCCTAAGTTGGCCTTCTGTGCAGCTCTCTAGCTCTGTCCTCTGTCCTCTTTCATGCCCAATCACAGCTGTGCTCATTTTGGGAGCATGCTGTCACCGGCTCTTTGCCGTCCTCCTTTACCAGACTTAATCTCCACGCTGGAAGAGGCTCTGTGGGCCCATCCTCGCTGCACTGCAAAGCAGCATCTGGCATATGGCAGGACTCAGCACAAAGTCAAGGAGTGAAAAACAGGTGCCTCTCAGCAGGCATGGGGTGAGCATGGAGGTTCATCCCTGGACTCTACATCTCCTCTGCAGAAAATGTTCTGATCCTTGGATATGATCTTCAGGTTCCCTATCCATGAAGTCTGTACAACCAATAAACCAGGCAATGACTCGATGAGTAGGAATAGTAAGGTTTTGTTCCTGATCCATTCTAACTGCAGTGGCCAAGTTAACATATGGCAATGTGCTTTGTCAGGACAAACAAACAATGATGGATTCATACCCAAGCTGAGAGGGGCGAACTGTAATGCCATCCAGCTTCCCTCCCAGTACAACAGGACCCTCTGGCTTTGTGTGGGTGCTTGTGGATAGACACCTCACTTCCTTCCAAGGTAGCTGGTTCCACTCCCAGCCAACTGCTCAGGCTGCCTCCCAGCCCAGCTATCCTGCAGGTTCCAGCCCCACAGCACGTGTGTCTCTGTGTACTCTAGCCAGTGGGCTTTCTACTTTGAGAATCTCAGCTTTTCCCCCAAAATGCTGGATTTATTATGGGGATATTCCTGGATAAGATGAGCAATTGGGCTGACCATTGGACCACGTGTATTGATGCAGTTCATGTATGCACCCAGAGACGGAGAGGCCCCGGTGCTTCCATTCTGATGTGCTCTTGGAGAAAGCCATTGAAGAACTGTGGTCAGCAGGTGCTCCAGGAGTTTCAGCGCCATGGGCTTAGTGGGGTTCCATGGCCCTGTGTATGCATTTCCACATCCTGCGGCCAGGGCGTCAGCTCACTGCATGCATTCAATAGCTCCTGAGTTCCCGCTGCATGCCAGGTACTGTGTGTGTGGTGGTGGGGGATGACTTTTTATCAAGCAAAGTCAAACCACACATGCCTTCTGCCTTTTAAGAGTTCAAGATCTGTAGCACAGACAGCCATGGGGACTAGGAACTCCAGAACCGTGAGCTGTAGTGGATGTACACAGAGTGCCCCGTGGGCAGGCACAGGTGGCAGCTAATTCCAGCTGGGCTTGCTTGGGGATTTCTTATGTGACACCCACTGTAGACCCAGCCTGCAGCTGTTTTCTTCAGTGGTCGCCTCCGTCTTATGAAGGAAGGCCATGCGCTCTCGTGTGAAAGGCTGCTCTTTGCTTCTGATCCAGGCCTGCTTGGACTCCATCTCGCTCCATCTCGCTCATGGCGTGGCTTTGAGATGATGCTCATCAGGCTCCCTGAGCTGCTCCGGGATAGGCCACTGTGAGAATTCCACTTTCATTTTCAAGCATCTGAGAGACCAGAGGCGTGCTGAATCCTCCCAGCCCTCCTGTCAGAATAAGCTATCTGTCCGGTGAGAGCAGTCACTCCTCCTGTTCTTTGAGGACAAGACCAGCAAAAGGCTTGAGTTCCCCATTTCCAAAGAAAAAAAAGGAGAATGCAAATTTCTCGGCTTAAAAATATACACAAAAGGACTGATTCTATATAACTCTCTGGAGTAAGAAGAGCTGTGACTTCCATTGGCTGGTGCTGTTTAGAGAAGGATCACTGTGCTGAAGTTGAAAAAGAATGTATTCAGCTTTGATATTTGGAGAAAGTGTCCCAACTATCATGTATTTCTGCCTGGTTTTCTTTTAAAATGCACCAGCTGGAGTCGACATTAAAGGGCCCCATTTCCCATTTGCTGTGGAAGACGTTTAATTGGAAGTCTCTCCCTGCCCCTTGGTAAGCCTCATTTCTGCATATTAGCTTTACACATGACTTCTGGGGTGACTGGTCAAGACGGGAGTCTGCGTGTAATTAGACCAGACCGAGGAAGAAGCAGGAAGTTTGCTGGCGGAGAACATGGGAGTCTCTGTGTCGCCTTTAATCACTCTTCCTGCTTGGTGTAATGTTCACGTGTTGTCTTTCATCACAGCCATGGGGACAGAGTGCCTTCTCGCGGGGCCCTTCGGTCCATCTCCACTCACCACCCAGCCCTCACTGTCATCTGTCTGACCCCATTGGCCTTGCTCTTCTTTTTGGAACATGATAACCTCCCTCCAGCCGCCCCGGCACAGTCTCAGGACATTTGCATGTGTCCTGGCACATGTTTCCTCAGCTCCTGGCCTGCTTGGTCCCTTCCCGTTATCCTTGTCTCTGCTTAAGCATCAGCTCCTCAGAGGTCCTCCTGACCAGCCCATTGCAAGTACCCTTTCCCCTTCCTCCTTGCGGTTCTGTTCCTCCCTCCACCTTGCAGCTCTGCAGTTTCCCGTGAATGTGCTTGTTTACGTGCTGACTATCGTGTCCCCCACCTGGCTGTTCACCCCTTGATGCCAGCACCAGCTTTCTTGCTGGCTGCGTTGCTGCCTGTGCCTGCAGTGGTGGGCTCCGTAAGCATCTGCTGAACAAACGCACGGATGAATGAGCCCTTTCAGATCCAGGCTGTGTGGGGCTCAAAATGAAAGAAAACAACATACAAAATGACACATACAAAATTGGTTAGGAATGGGGTTTATTTAAATTCTTAAAAGCGGCTAAATTTCTGTACATCACAAAACTATACAGTATTGAATATTTTAATAGTTACCTGGTTGTATTTTACATTTTCCTACATTTTTCTCCTGCATACATTTTGCCTTTTCATATGACAAAAATGTTTGGTATTGCTTTTAACAGAACAGAAAGATAATTCTTCTAGTGTGGTCAGGTAAAGCTTTTTTTTTTTAAAGTTATGGATAGTTGGTGGCATGCATCGTGCAGATGGACACACAGACAGACTCACTGTGGCATTGGGTAAGGTTTTGTCCTATAGACACAAGAATTTTGATGGATTCTTTTTCTTTCTTTTTTTTCCGTTTTTTGAGACAGTCTTGCTCTGTCACCCAGCCTGGAGTGCAGTGGAGCAATATCAGCTCACTGCAACCTCTACCTCCAGGGTTCAAGTGATTCTTGTGTCTCAGCCACCCAAGTAGCTGAGTAGCTGGGATTACAGGTGTACATACCACACCCATCTAATTTTTGCCTTTTTAGTAGTGACAGGATTTCACCATGTTGGCCAGGCTGGTCTCAAAATCCTGGCCTCAAGTGATCCACCCACCTCGGCCTCCCAAAGTGCTGGGATTACAGGCATGAGCCACTGCACCCATCCTTAGATTCTTTTTCATCCCATAAAAAAAAGGTTCATTTACATTTGTGTATATGCATTACAAATTATTCCTTACAAGGGAGAACATTTATTTTGACTAGGTAATAATGAGAACTGAATCCTCTCCTGATAATAGCATGTCTGATGATAAGAAGATTTTTCTTAGATTTTTCTTCTTTTTCAGAAGATTTTTCTTCTGGCTCCATACATTTCAAACCTTGCTCCTTTTCCTCTTCCACCAGACCCTCTGGTGCTGGGCACCAATGAGAAGCTCATCTGGCCCCGGGATCCTGGTAGGACACTGGGAGCACTATTGCCATGAGCAGCAGGGTTGTTCCTGGACACGTCACTGACCCAGCACACCCAGCACAATGGCACTTGATGTGAAAGTGGCTTCATACAAATCTGCCACTCAAGCCTAAATAAGTGCATTCCAGAAGAGCCACAGCCTCTCTAACAGCTCCTGAGGTGAGGGAAACCCTAGAGATGGGAAGCTGGAGCAGAAAGAGATGGTGGCCTAAAGTCAACTGCAGTGAAAATCTCTCCCCATCAGCAAGTTTTGCAAAGCTATGGCCACAGGAACACATGACTAGGGCCCCTCCTAGTCTTGGAAGCAGCCCCCATGGAAATGAGGGCCTCACAGTGAATCCACCTCTGATCCTACTTCACCTGCAGTCAAATGAGAAGAGCTTTCAATCAGCTAAAGACACCCTATCCCCTCTCCCCGACACCTGCGACCCCAGGAGCTCCTGCCTTGTTGCTGTGTCTGTCCCCAAGCGAACCGCATCTGAATCAAGCCCCTTTCTCTCCCAAGTGGTCACCTTCTGGGCTGTGATGGGCAGCTGCCACTCTTGCCTTAGGATATGACTGGAGAGGCGACTTCCCATCACGCGGAGAATACGTTCACCCCGTGGTGCTTTCCACCCAAGCTGACCGTCGCTTGACTTTTTGGTGTAGCCGCTAGCTCAGTGCCATCCTTGGCAATGTGACCCTGGAGCAGCTGTCCCCAGACTGCATTTGGGGGATTTCACATAATTATGAATAGGATGCAAATTTTATAGCCCCAGTGAAGGGAAACACCTCTGGCGAGGCTTCCCGGGGCCAGGGAGAGGACTCCACTGAGGGAGATAGTGGCAGGGCCATTCTTCGTGTCCTTCAAAACTTTTTTTTTTTTTTTAACATCCTCTTTATGTCCTGAGAACCATGTGCAGATGAGGAAAAATGGCATGCAATGCATCTTTGCCCGCCACAATGACTTTGCAATCATGGCAAGCAAAATATTCTAAACAGTAAGTGAATCGAGGAAGATATACTGCCAAGTCAGGAAGAAAAAATCCACCTGTTCAGTGATTTCAGGAACTGCTGAAGAAAATCACCAGTGAGTATCAGTTTCTGCAATAGAATCGAATGCAGGCTTTGCTTCTCATTGGAATCCCCCAGCTGGTGTCTTGGTTGACTGAGAGTCTGGGGGAGAGGGCAGGGAATGGATTTATTCTCCGCTAGGTTTTTAACAGTCATGAAGGGCTGTGGTCCTAAGGGGCACTGCTCAACCCTTAGTGTGCATCAGAATTATCTGGATAAGGCTAGGCACAGTGGCTCACACCTGTAATCCCAGCACTTTGGGAGGCTGAGGTGAGTGGATCACCTGAGGTCAGAAGTTCGAGACCAGCCTGGCTCTTTTAGTAGACAAACCCTATGTCTATTAAAAAATACAAAATTTAGCCAGGTATGGTTGTGAGTGCCTGTAATCCCAGCTACTTGGGAGGCTGAGGCAGGACAGTCACTTGAATCTAGGAGGCAGAGGTTGCAGTGAACCAAGATCACACCATTGTGCTCCAGCCTGGGCAACAAGAGTGAAACTCTATCTTAAAAAAAAAAAAAAAAAAAATTACCTGGAGAGCCTGTGAACATGCAGAGTGCTGGGCCCCATGCCCAGAGATCCTGATTCAGCCTGTCTGGGGTGGGCCAGAGATTCTGCATTCTGTCTAAGGAGGTCCCAGGTGAGGCACATTTGCAGACCACAGTCTGGAGGTTTGAGAACTTGGAAGACCGTGGCTGGCATATCTTGAGTCTCTGCCTTGGTATCCTTTGCCAAACAGAGAAATGTCCTGTTTATGTTTTTCAGGAGCTCAGGAAGCAGACTGCAACCCATGCAGATGTCGGGGCTGGATTCTCTCTATGACTGAGTGGGAGTCTCAGCCCCAAGAAGTCCCCTGGGTTGGCCCTGAAATCCACAATGGCTTGCTGGGCTGGAGGCCACCAGGTGATGGGACACAAGAGAGGAATGAATTATTTATCTGGACTCCTCACAGAGAACAATGCCTTGCAAATGTCCCCTTCCACCATGCTGGGTGGAATTCATAGTAAACCTAACAACCAGCTTAGCATCTTCTCTCCCGGACCTTGCCCTTCCAACCATATCGAACTTTGAGGAGTGATTAGGGAATCACTTGACGTCTTCCCTGAGAGCTCTTGGGTCACAAAGCTAATTAACCTTCCTCTTGCCTTCCAAACTAAGTAACAACCTCCAGAGCCAAGTCTTCTGGAACAAAACAGGAAGGAAGAAAGAAACTAAGAAAGAAGCCCTGTCTCTGATTTTTTTTTTTTTTTAATGAAGGTTAACATATAATTTTTTAAATAAACTCCATGGAAAGGAGGTTGTAGGGCTCAAAACCCCTGGGAGCAGTTCCAGCAGTGCCAGGACGGTCTCAATGGCAGCTCTCTGCTCCTCTTTGAGGTCTACTTTGCCCAGCAGCTAATTCTTGTGGGCAGAAACATGCTGGCTTCTTGTTCTCTGGGAAGTTCTGGATGGGAACTTGATGTGGGAAGTCGTGAGGTGCCCTGAACTTGGAGGTGGGGCTCGTTGGCACCACAGTGATGGTCCCATCTGTGCCATGTAGACTTGTCCAAGCAACTCAAGATGTCCTGGATGTCCCAGACAGAGAGGACTTGCCAGCCTCCACCTTGGAATATTGTTGAGCTTCAGTGCACGACGCAAGCCCTCTGCTTCAGCACTCCTCTCTAAGAAGACACACAGTCAAACGCTTAAGGACTTGGGCTTGCAGAGGGTGTAGATCTGAGCTCAGATTCCCATTCTGACACTTACTGGCTATGTGACCTACACTGTGGTTCCCAAATGTTCCCATATCCACACACCACTCTGTCCCACTGTACTAGATACCCGGAGCCGCCATAACACGTTACCACTAACTTGGTGGCTTAAAACCAGAGGAATTCATTCTCTTATAGTTCTGGGAGTCTGAAAACTTTTTTTTATTTGTTTGAGATGGAGATTCACTCTTGTTGCCCAGGCTGGAGTGCAATGGCGTGATCTCGGCTCACCGCAACCTCTGCCTCCTGGGTTCAAGCGGTTCTCCTGCCTCAGCCTCCCGAGTAGCTGGGATTACAGGCATGCGCCACCACGTCCAGCTAATTTTGTATTTTTAGTAGAGATGGGGTTTCACCATGTTGGCCAGACTGGTCTCGAACTCCTGACCTCAGGTGATCCACTGCCTCAGCCTCCCAAAGTGCTGGGATTACAGGCGTGATCCTAAGTACAGTTTTATAGGACAACCATGCTCGTTCATTTCTGTATCGTCCACGGCTGCTCCACAGCAGCAGAGTTTGGTAGTGATCAGGACAGAACTGGCACAACCTGCACAACCTGCAAAGGCTGAATATTTACTCTCCGGCTCTTTAGAGAAAGTTTGCAACTCCTACTTTAGATGGATGCTTCTCCAATGCTAACGCACCAGTCACCAAATCACCTGCATCTGGTCCCAGGCTCCAACCATAAACCACAGCTGAATGGAAACTTGGTAGTGCTTGCCTTCGATAGCAGATGCCGTAAGAGGAAAGCAAGGTGACCAAGAAAACATCGCAAAACTCTGGGCAGAATCTGGGGCCTGAAGACTCTAAGTCAGAGGCCTCTTTTTGCTCTAAACACATATTAGCAAGAGTCCAAGAGGCATCAAAGATGAGTTAGCAGCAAAATGAGGCTTTGTCCTTTATGTAGAAAGGATTAAACGAGAATTGAAAATGCGGTAACTTTCACCCGGTGGGATTCAGTGATGTTCAGTGCTGTGATTACATCTAACCTCAAATCTTGCTGTCCCAAGTGGGACAGCCCAGACATAGGGAGCCACTGCACTAAGATGCTGTGATTTATTAAGATAATAAAGCTAGCGGGATGACAAATGTTTCATTTTTCCCCCATGTGTTTCCTCCAAAGGACCGTCTGCTTTTGCATGTGATTTGACTATCCACTGAGGACCTAGCATGGTATATCAGCAAAGTGGAAAAGTGACTGAAGTGATTGTTTATCATCTTGTACTAAGTTACACCACTTTAAGCTTTAACTCCACAGCTCTTGCATTATTTTAAAACCGTCTGGCAGATCTCTAAAACTAATAGTACAAACCAGTCTGTGATACATTAAAATACATCCCACTCTGTCATACTGCAAACAAGTAGCTGCTCCCTAGTCTTTGAAAAAGTACTTTCAAGATGAAATATGTACTCATGGGTTCTGCAGGTTTTTAAAAAGTCTTGAATCTTCACAGATTTACTGGTGGGGAAGGGGTGTTTCATGTAAAATGTGTTTTTCTTTGACATTTAGAGGTCTTGCAAAGTGGTTTCTTATAGATCTTGTGGACATCTTGCTATTTAATTAAATTTCAGAAATATATTCTCTGCACTCATAAGAAGGAATATGAAGAGTGTATTTGTTCACTGTCTATTTATTATTCTTTTTCTGTTTCTAACACAAAATTATCAGTTCGAAATAAGTCATCAGAGGCACTTAAAATTTTTCAGGGTCAGAAATCTAATTAACCTCAGCAACTCTGCTTAAAATGTTGAATAATATAAGACAAGTCCTTACAGGAATCTTTGGTAATATTCAGTCTTGGTGATATATTTACAACTATTTTTTAAAAACTGACCTTCAATGTCTATTTTCAAAAGATGTGAGGGAATGGAAAGCAGATTGAGAAACAAGTCACTTGTGAGGTCTCATCCAACACATTTCAGTAAATTATTGCTGGATGTAAGCAGCTGAATTGTAAACGATTTCATTACCTTTCATTTTATAGAGAAAATTAAGAGTAAGTTCACAGTAAATGAACCTCTAGTCTGAAAATAGCTTTTTCTCCTCATTTAAACCTGAAATCAGGATACAACCCAAATGTGTTCAACCCAACACATTTTGAGATAAATACGTTTCACAACTGTCTTATTGGTGGATTTGCTTAGCACAGTTTGGGTATTTGTTACCCTCTGATGAATTCAGAGGAGTTTTTCAGAGGATAACACTGCATGTTTGCAGTAAGTTTGCATGTTTGCAGTAAGTTTGCATGTTTGCATGTTGCGTGCGATAAGTTTGCATGTCCTTTAGTGCTACCTTTTGTTTTTCTGTTAGGGATTCTAGTTTGCAGTAGAATAATTTCCTCCTGCAGCCTCATTCAAAGTACCATCAGGATTCAACCTGTTTCTCTCCGTGAGACTGTTTGTTTTGCTCCTAACTTATCAGAATATGAGCTCACGAGATCAGCAGCTGATGGAAATTGTCAGAACAGGAGCTGCTGGCACCTGTGTAGAAAACACAGAAAATATGAACAGTTGGTGGGCAAGGTTCTTGGGCACAGTAAAGGGCACAGAGCAGGCAATGGGAGGAGGCCCCTCCAGGCAAGTCACCTGGGAAGGTTGGTGACAGGTGAGAGGAATTGGCACAGCAGGTAGGAAGGTGGTGGGCAGGCAGGTAGGTGGGCACCTTGCCCATTAAGAGCTGGAAAACTTGGCCAGGCTCAGTGGCTCATGCCTGTAATTCCAGCACTCTGGGAGGCTGAGGTGGGCAGATCACCTGAGGTCAGGAGTTCGAGACCAGCCTTGCCAGCATGGTGAAACCCTGTCTCTACTAAAAATACAAAAAATTAGCCGAGTGTGGTGGTGGGCACCTGTGATCCCAGCTACTTGGGCAGCTGAGGCAGGAGAATGGCTTGAACCTGGGAGGCAGAGATTGGAGTGAGCCGAGATTTCACCATTGCACTCCAGCCTGGGCAACCAGAGTGAACTTCCATCTCAAAAAATCATAAATAAATAAATAGTTGGAAACCTTGAGGGGAGGAAAGACTGAGAAGGGAGAGCCCAGGGCGGATATGAATGTCCAGTGGGCTGACTGGGTGAGAAGTGAGGAAGTGGAGGCCAGAGCCCAGGGAAAGGGGAGGGAAAGTGCTGATCCTGGGGCCGTGGGGCACCAGGCCCGTGTTAGTTTCCTGTGGCTCCTGTAAAAAATGACCACAAGCTCAGTGGCGTCAAAGAGTGCGGATTTAGTATCTCACAGTTCCAGAAATGGGAAGTGGGAAATGGACATCCCTGGCTAGAATCAAGGTGTTGTCAGTGCTGTGATCCTTTTGGAGGCCCTAAAGGAGAATCCGTTTCCTGGCGTCTCTGGCTCTGAGGGGCTGCCCACATTCCTTGGGTCACAGCCCCACCCTCCATTCCTAAAGCCCGCAACCCTGGGAATAGACCTGCTGCTGCTGTCTTCCACTTATAAGGACCCGTGACCACACTGGACACCCCTAGACCAGGATATGCTCCTCATCTCCAAAATCAGCTTAACAAACGGAAACCCTTCTGTAACCCTAAGCCCTCTGTTACATGTATAGTGACGTAGCCACAAGATGTGGGTGTTAGGCTCTATGTATCTTTGGAGCCATTATTCCGTCTTCTATACACCAGTGCAGAACAAAGGCTTATTACTCATGGGGAATTTGCAAGATCTGGCACCAAACAGGAAGTGGCTGGAGGCACCATTGATCCTTGGTTCTGCTGTGTCACACACCACCTGCAAATCTAGTGTCATAAAACAACTGTTTTGTTATGTGCACAGAATCTCTGGGTCAAGAATTCAGCCAGAGTGTGGCAGGGACACTGTGTTTCTGCTCCAGGAGATCTGAGGCCTCAGCTGGGAAGATTCACACATGGGGGTGGCTCCATGGCTGGGGGCTGGAGACGTCTGAAGTCACCTTGTCTGTGTGTCTGGTAGTGGATGCTGGCTATTGCCTGGGACCTCGATGGGAAATTCTGGCTCACAGCTGGGACAGCTACAGCCAGCCTCTCCACCTGGCCGTGGTGTCCTCACAATATGGCCACTTCTGGGAAGTGGAGCTTCCGGTGTCATGGCTGAGGGCTCCAAAGGCCTCCAGCCATGGAGGTGGAATCTGCATTGCCTCAGAGGTCACACCACAGCATTTCTGCCACATTCTGTTGGTTTTAAGAAAGTTACCATCCCACCCCCTCCACCTCCCTAATTCACAGGGAGGAATATTAGATTTCATCTCCTAATGAAGGAGTGGCATGGACTGAGAAGACCCTGCAGGATGGGAGAGGCTGAGGCATCCGTCTTCGGAAAAACAATCCACCACATTCTTTTAGGATCCTGGCAAGGCGAGTCCTCAGCAGGAATGCAGTGGCGGTTCCAGCTCAACCCTTACTCTGGGGTTGCCAGATGTAGCAAGGAAAACTACGAGACATCCAGTTAAATTTGAATTTCATGTGAACAATGATTTAAAATGTAATTTTGCCCATGCGATATTTGGGATATACTTATGCTAAAAATTTTGTTGTTTATCTGACATTCAATTTTCACTGGGCTTTTTTACATTGTATCAGGCAACCCTACTCCATGCAGAATGCCCACTTAAAAATATGTTGATCATCATCCCTGGACATGAGGGAGGAGAAGGAGTAACAAGGAGGAGGCAGCTTTTAAGAGGAAACTCCTGCAGAGGGAGGCCAAAAGAACCAGACCCCAGATGGTTAAACGTGTTTATTCTTTGGCCCACTTCCACAGAGCCAGTGTGATCCATTTCCACTTTCCACAGCCTGTAAAAATACCTCCCAGCCTTCTGGTAATTAATGGGAAGTATAGAACCCATTCTTCTGATGAGCTTTCAATTAGCCTGTGTCTAATTTTCAAATGCTCATGAATAAATGATTAACTCGGATCAGAAACAAAAATCAAAGACCTCACCTGCTTATAAACAGAATGGTTTGAGAGATTACCTCATCATTTTCATAGACTGCACCATCATTGCCTTCCTTATGACCCAGAAAATAAGAATCGTCAGCCTTTACTGAGTATATTCTCTGGCAGACACCATCATGGGTTCCTTAGTCTCTTGAAAAACTCACTGGCTAGTTTCTATTATTTTCTGAACCACACAAACCAGCAGATGGGCCCAAGGTCCCACAGCCAGAAAGCAGCAGAGCAGGAAGGACTCAACCTGGGTCCCCCAGCCCAGGTCCTTAGATCCTCCATAGGAATCACTTTTGTCCCTACATTTCTTCAAGAGCATAGCCTTTTTGCCTTGTGAGGTTAGAAAAGTGAACTAGCGTGCACTAGCATTGCGGTGAATAGATCCCTCTGGCTGCTAGAGTACCACGAATATTGTCCCCCAAAATATGTCTGAGTCCTAATCCCTGGTAATCCTGAACGTGACCTTGTTTTGGAAATAGGACCTTTGAAGATGCCATCAAGGGTCTCCAGATGAGATCATCCTGGATTTAGAGTGAGACGTAATCTCTTTAGGGCTTTAGGTCTCTTTGCTGTCCTTATAAGAGAAAGGAGGGGACGTTTAGAGGCACTGACAGAGAAGAAAGCCACGTGAACACGAGGCAGATTGGAGTGATAATTCTATAGGTCAAGGAATGCCAACGTTTGCTGGCAGCCACCAGCACCCAGGAACGAGCCACGGAAGGGATGTTCCCTTAAAGCTCCCAGAAGGAACCAACCCTGGTTTCAGATTCCTGGACCCCAGAACTGCAAGGCCATGGATTTCTGTTGTTGTTAAACCATCTCCTTGTGGCCCTTTGTCACGGTGGCCACAGGAACGTGGAGGCTGTCTCTCTCTCAGGCCTACAAGCTGCTCTGCTCTATCCCTGTGATCCCCAAAACCAAAGTCCCCATGTTTCTTTTCATCACAGAAAACACACTGCTTTAGCTTCTCCTCCTTGTATGTGAGATGCAAATGGTGATTTGTGATTCTGTGTGTGCCTCTGCCTGCCCACGGGGCGCTGGGGAAAAACAAATCACGTCACCAGCACCCCTACTGGGGTCTTCAGAGGGAAATTTAGAGTAACGTTAAGTCTTTGTGCTTTTCTTAGTCACATAATAAAAATTACAGTTTTTATAACTCAAATGACTAAAGCACTTAAATCACCTCCAGGAGCGAGCTGCTCGGCCAGCCGCTTGTCAGTGTGGCTCCTGAGAGAAAGCTGAAGGCGGCATGTGTCTGGAAGGATGAGAAATCATTTGCTAAGTAAGAAGCTCACTGAGTTTAAATCAAAACTCAGCACCTCTGGTTTTAGGCAAACTTTTAAAAATCTTACAGTTCCTGTTTCCCTGTGTGCAAACACGCCTAGGAAAGGGTAGAAGCAGAACTGAGTGTTGCTGGTTTGCTTCTTTCTTTGGGTAAATTCTGCTATGTCTCCTCCAGCCCTGGCCAAACTTCAAATATGAGGAAAATAAACATTGTCATATATCAACCGGCCAGTTCCCAGCAATTCCTGCCTGCGTGCCGGTGCAAGGCAAGGTCTGGTGCTGCGTCCTGTGGTAGCTACCTGCGGAGCCAGCTGAACTCGTTTTCCCCTGAACTTCAGAAAGTGCCAGAATCACCCCAGAGCACTTGAGTATTTGCCCTGTGAAGACAGCAAGGAAATGGGAGAGGATTTGAAGGATTTGCTTAAGAGCGGCTTTGAAGACCTCCAACAGGGTGAGAGAGCCAGCTCAGCACAAAGCCAGTCTAGAGAAGGAGCATTTTTCTTTTTCTTTTTCTTTTTCTTTTTTGAGACAGAGTCTCGCTCTGTCGCCCAGGCTGGAGTGCAGTGGTCCGATCTCGGCTCACTGCAAGCTCCGCCTCCCGGGTTCACGCCATTCTCCTGCCTCAGCCTCTCCGAGTAGCTGGGACTACAGGTGCCTGCCACCACGCCTGGCTAATTTTTTGTATTTTTAGCAGAGACGGGGTTTCACCGTAGTCTCGATCTCCTGACCTCGTGATCCGCCCGCCTCGGCCTCCCAAAGTGCTGGGATTACAAGCGTGAGCCACCGCGCCCGGCCGAGAAGGAGCATTTTTCTAGTGGGCTCATCTTTAATTTGCAACCATGGCACAAAGGAAGGAGCAGCTGTGGAGACCAGGGCACTGGTGAAATGAAAGCATATTGTTTCCCTCCATCTTCCCCACCCTGGGAAGGCCGGGGTTTCTCCAAGGCAGACACTCTCTAAGTGAAATCTACGGAATTTTGGAAACAAGATAAAAGGCATACTCGACTGCATTGCACACGCTCACCGTGGAGCCCGGCACGCAGGGTTCAGACTCGCTGGGTTTGGGTTAGTGGACTTCATTTTCTTTCACTCTGCTGCTTGCCCAGTGGGTGTAGACAGCAAGAAAATGAAGAAAATGAGCCCAAGGCCCCTTGCCATGGCTGTGCCAGTCACTCACTTTTAACCTGAGCAAGTTCTGATTTATTCTAAGCCACCCGCCTTCATCAGTGAATGGAGATAATGGGGATGATGCTTTACTGATCAGTGAATGGAGATAGTGGGGATGATGCTTTACTGGGTAGTTTGGAAGATCAAATAAGGTCGTGTCGGTCAAGATAATAGCATTGACTGTCATTGATTGAGTGCCTGCCACGCCTGGGCACCATGCTAAGTGCTTTGCAGGCAGGGCACTGATTTGCTCCCACTTTACACTGGAGGGTGGGGAGGCACAGAAAGGCAAGGGAACCCACTCAAGGTCATTTGGCACAGTAAGGAGCCAGGACTCCAACCCATATCTAAGCTAGTGCTCTAACTCGTTACGCATTTTTATAAAGCACCAGATCGTAAATATTTTCAACTTGGCAGGTCTGAGTGGAAAACACCAACTCAGTGAAAGTGCTTTTTCTATTCTGTCACTCACGACAATCAACACAGAAGACCTCTGTGGTCAAATGTGGCAGGGAGGGGTTTCCCATACACACAAAGCAAGCAATCAGTTCTGCAGCAGGCACAAGCTGGGTGTCCTCTAATGCAATTCCATGGAGATAGCACCAGGTCCCACAGGTTGAGGGCTGAGTCCCCAAGACTGCTTCCCACCCAATTTCAGTGCCAATCACAAGCCCCGGGTTGTTTTACCAGTGCTTCTGCCCGAGGGGCTGTAAATCAGAGTTCCCAAAAGCCCTTCCTTGGACTTAGTGAATTTGCTAGAGTGACTCACAGAACTCAAGGAAACACTTACTTATGTTTAACAGTTTATTACAAAGGATATTTCAAAGGATACAAATAAACAGCCAGGTGAAGAAACATGTAGGGTGAGGTCTGGAAGGGTCTGAGTGCAGGAGCTTCTGTCTCCATGGATTTGGGAGGCACCAGCTGTCCGGCATGTGGATGAATTCTTGTTCACCTTCCTGCCTCCTGGAAGCTCCCCAAACCCTGTTCTCTTGGACTTTTTATAGAGACTTCTTTGAGAGGCAACCATGTAGAAATGTGACTGGACAAAAGGATCTGGTCTAATACTAATGGGCTGAGTGGGGAACCCCGGTAAACCTGTTCAGATTCTTCTTGGCTCCCCGTGCAGCATTCTTTCCTCCAGAGTATGGGATAGAACCCATTCTGAAATGGGCCTCTGGTGACCTGTAATTAGACAAAATAGGTCAGAAAATATTTTTATTGCTAGCTCCCAAACAGAGAGGCAGGGGAAGATTCCTGCTTTGGGGAGAAAAGGAAGCAAGTGAAAGGAGGGAAGGGGAAGGTCAGAGAGACAGATTCTGTTTCTAGGCCTGTTCCTGAGGCCTAAAACACACAAGGCAGTAACAAAGGCTATGGGAGTTATGAGCCGTGAATGAAAACCTCTCTCTCTCTCCATACACACACACACACACATATGTATATATATAGATATTATATATGTTTTATATATCTATATATAACCTAATATCACCACAGATCTCTCTTGTATCTACTCAACTACTCAACTCTGTCACCTTGGCACAAAAGCAGCCGTAGACAATCCATGAACAAATGGGTGTGGCTGTTTTCTGAGACAACTTTATTTACAAGACAGGCTGTAGGATGGGGAGGGGCTGCAGAATGGGTGAAGGGTCTGCCTTTGTCCCTTTGGGCTGCTATAACAAAATACTAGAACCTGTGTGGCTTGTAAACAATGGGAGTTTATTTCTCACAGTTCTGGAGTCTGCCAAGTCCAAGATCAAGGCACCAGCAGATCTGGTGTCTGGAGGCCCCACTTTCTGGCTCATAGATGATGTCGCATGTGTCCTTGCATGGGGGAAGGGGAGAACTCTGGCCTTTGCAGCCCCTCATAAGGGCACCCATTCCATTCAGAGGGCCCCACCCCCATGACTGAATCACCTCCCAAAGGCCCCACCTCCTAATATCATCGCACTGAGGATATTAGGTTTCAGTGTATGAATTTCAGAGGAACATTAGCATTGAGTCCATAAGAGGGTTTTATTTGGAGTGATGGAAGTGTCCAGAACTAGATAGAGGGGTACACTGGGAATGTACTAAGTGCCACTGAATTGCTGGCTTTAGGATGGTTAATGTTATATGAATTTCACTTCAATAAATTATTTTTAAAAATCAGGCAATAGACCCAATTCGGCCCACAAGCCATAGTTTGCTGAACCCAGCAAGCTATCCCTGGTCCCAAACTAAGTTAGATGAAGCTATTTGAGAGAAGTTAGAGATCAAGACTTTATCAGCTGCCAGCACCTTAAGTTGATTGATTCCATATAGACAGAGCCTCTTGAGTCAGGCAGGAGGGGTCTACATTCTGGGTGTTCAGTGCCAGCCCAACTGGGTTTGCACCATGGCTGTGCCAAGTGCTAGCAGAGTCATCCCAGGCAAATCATTCAGTATCTCTGGTTTCATTTCGGAGGTCTTTAAGATGGGGACAATGAGGATTCCTTCCTTATGGAGTTAAGAGGATCAGCTGAGTTAATACAGGTGAATTATCCAGACAGAGCCCAATGCATAAGTATCTCATGTAAGAGTTTGCAATCACTTTAATGTTAATAAATGAAGGGGCTTTCCTTACCCATGAGCTGCTGCTTGCTAACACGAGAGCTCCCCCAGGCAGCCCTGTGTTTTCAGAGTTGGCACAAGTAAGCCATGGGTAGGCATCATAACAAAGGCAGTCAGGGCAGCTCGAGGCAGATGTGGCTTCTTCCCAGGAGCCGGCAGGTGCTGTGAGCAAAGCCCAGGCCTGATAACTCCTGTTTCTCAGGAGGTGGAGCCACACACGTGGCCTGAATTTCTCCATTCTTCTGGGCTCACAGACCCTACAAGGGCCCAGCTGACAGTGGAAGAGGCTTCATCTTGGCCACAGAAAGTTGGCCTTTCCCTGGGTGTGGGTCAGGGCTCAGGAAAGAAACTGGCCATGAACTGACACTGGTGATGAAGAGTTTGATAAGGAGGTATTTTCCAGATGTAGGCAGGTTGAAAGAACCCTGGGCTGGTAATAGTGGAGGAACCACTTCTGCCCCGGTGCCTGTAGGAGCAAGGAGGGTAGCAGTTATGGCAACTGAGAGAGGGGATCTGTGAGGAGCCACAGCTGCATGGAACCAGCCACCCGATGGAAACGGGGCCTTCAGAAGAAGGACAAGGCCAACCTGCTGCACTGGAGCAGAGAGAAAACCAGAGGCACAAATGCCTCAACCATTCTTCATTCTCAGATGTGTTCTCCCTTGAGGGGCCAAAGCTGGACAGCAGCTGCTCTAGGCTGAGACCATCTCCACAGCAACCATTTCAACCAATAGTTGAAAGTTCAACAAAAGTCCTAGGGAAGGTTCTGGTTGTCCAGGATGGAGTCTTCACTGTTGCCAGTGGGAGAAAGCATTCTGATTGGCTAATCCTTGTGTGCAAAGGGGTTCAGACAAGAAAGAGAAGCTCAGAGGCCCAAGAATAAAGGAAGAACAGCAGGTGGCAGAGGATGATTGTATCTGCTGACATCTGCCACACTCATTTTTTCTCAGAAAGAGGCCATTCTAGCCTTCCCTGGATCACCAGCATTTTGCAATGACCTTCCGCGGGAGCCTACAGATCTCCCTGTTTCCCCCGCCCCCTCTTTCTTCTCCTCTCTTCTCCTATTTCTTAAAGAATAGACTGTTTCTTTGAGCAGTTTTAGATTCACAATAATATTGAGTGGAAGATACAGAGATTCCCCATATATATACCCTGTTCCCACACGTGCACAGCCTCCTCCATTATCAATATCCTTCACCAAAGCAGTGCATTTGTTACTCTTGATAATCCTACATTGACAGGTCATTATCATCCAAAGGCTATAGTCTACATAGGGCTTACTCCTGGTGGTAGACCTTCTAAAGGTCTTGACAAATGTATAATGAAATGCATCCACCATTACAGTGTCATGCAGAACAGTTTCACTGCCCTAAAAATCCTCAGTGTGCCACCTATGCATCCTGCCCTCCCTCTAAACCCTGGCAACCACTGATCCTTTTTCCGTCTCCAAAAAGTTTTGCCTTTTCCAGAATGCCACATAATTGGAGTAATACAGTGTGTAGCATTTTTGATTGGCTTCTCTTGCTTAGTAATATGCATTTAAATTTCTTCCAAGGCTGGGTGCAGTGGCTCACACCTGTAATCCCAGCACTTTGGGAGGCTGAGGCAGACAGATCACCTGAGGTTAGGAGTTTGGGACCAGCCTGGCCAACATGGTGAAACCCCATCTCTACTAAAAACACAAAAATTAGTCAGGCATAGTGGCATGTACCTGTAATCCCAGCTACTTGGGAGGCTGAGGCAGGAGAATCGCTTGAACCTGGGAGGCAGAGGTTGCAGTGAGTCAAGATCACGCCACTGCACTCCAGCCTGGGTGACAGAGTGAGACTCCATCTCAAAAAAAACAAAAACAAAAACAAAAACAACTTTCTTCCAAACCCTAACTCCACTGTCTGAATGCACCGTTTATTTATCCATTCACCAACTGAACAGCATCACAGTCGCTTCCGAGTTCTGTCAATAATGAATGAAGACGGTATGAACATCCATATGCAGGTTTTTGCATGGTCATACATTTTTATCTCATTTAGATCATTACCAAAGATTGAGGTTGCTGGATTTTATGGTAAGACTACAGTACTCCCTTATCCCAGAGGGACATGTCCCAAGACCCACAGTAGATGACTAAAACTGCATGCATTTCTTTGTCCTTTTTCACAATTTTGTGGATAGAAGATTCATTTTTACCGTAGGTCTTAGCAACCTCAGCATACTATATTTTTTCTTTCCTTATTAAGTCTAGAGCTCTCCTGTTTTCACTTAAAGCACTTTATGGCTTCTCTTTGGCATATCTGAATTGCCAGCATCAATAATCTTGCCCTTTGGGCCCACTCTTAAGTAAAATAAGGGTTACTTGAACACAAGCACTGTGAGGCTGTGACAGTCAATCTGATTACTGAGACAGCCACTAAGTAGCTGAGGGGCAAGTAGCATAGGCAGTGTGGAGACCCCGGACAAGGGATGGTTCCCATCCCAGGTGGGACACAGCAGGACAGCCAGAGATTTCATCATGCTATGAAGAATGGGGTGCAATTTAAAACTTATGAATTGTTTATTTGGGGAATTTTCCAGTTATTATTTTCACATCATGGTTGACTGAAACAGCAGAAAGTGAAACTGTGGACAAAGGAGACCATTGTGTGTTTAGCTTTGTAAGAAATTGCAAAAATGTCTTCCAAAGCAGCTGAACTCTTTTGCATTCCTACCAGCAGTGAATGGGAGTTCCTGTTGCTCCACTTCCTTGCCAGCATTTGGTGTCATTGGTGTCATCAGTGTCTTGGATTTTGGGCACTCTAGTAGGTGTGTGGCATCCTTGTATTTATTTATCCTAAATGTGGATTAAGTGCCTCTCCTAGTTTCTCAAAATAGGATTAAAATCATGCTATTTTGGTATTTATCACAACTTCATGGAAAGGTGGGAGGGACAGGGAGAAGTTGAAGGAAGGCTATGATTTTAAGCCAAGTTCCATCATAGGAGTCAGTCTCTATGAGACGTGCTTCTCCTAAACCCTCAACCGGACACCAGGTTTCTACACCAGCTCTCCAGGACTGTATCCCACCTGCCACCTGCCATCAACAGAAGCATCTTGAATCCTAACTCCTACCACCTTAAATCTTTGGGAAACAACAGAAAGACCTCTCCAGCCCGAGCCCAATACACACAAACGCAAATACCAAGCCCAGCTCCTGAGACACACCACCAACTCCAGGTGAATTCTGTCCACAGAGCTGACAGCTCTTCAGATGATCGTGCAGCATGATTTCACTTCTCACTGATCAGAATTTCTCCATTCCTCAGCAGAGTTTGGGATTCCTCTTTGCAAAATCAAAAGGCTCATTGAAGTGCTTTGTGATTTTTTTTTTTTTGGTTAATTTTTTTTCTGAAATAAAGGACTGATATTCTTTCTAAGGATGGACTCAAAAATTTCTGCAAGCTTAAAAATAGCAGCATGTCTCCTTTCATACCCACCAAGTATTCAAAAATATGGGGTTGAGTCTCAGAATATCCAGTTTACACAAGGAAATATTAAAATTAAAATAAATTATTGTGAAAATCTATTTTCTGCTGGGAAGAACTGATCTGTGATGTGGCATGATGTTTTCTAGAAAAGCGTCTCAAATTTGCCTGTTCATATGGAATCATAGCTGGACCTCAGAGGTCTACAGGTCGGGAGCTCTGTTGGTTTGGCAAAATGCATTCTCTGTTCTTCTACCCATGTCTGGAGATGCATTATAGTTAGTCCCTCCTGGGTTCTGTTCTCTATTTTTCTGATTTTTGAAAAAGTACTTTTTAATAGATGAGCTCTCTCTGCCACCCCCAGTCAAGACTTTGCAGTTTCTGTAATCACAGAGGTAGGAAATCAAAACAACAGAGGAGATTTGGCTCCTCTGCTAGTGTGTGTCCCTAGCAGTGGGGGACATTTTGCCCAACAGATTTAATTGGTACCTTTGTGTTCTGAAGATAATGCTACTCCATTATCTGCTATTATAATAAACATTTTATGATTTCAGAGAAAACCGTGTGTGTGTGTGTGTGTGTGTGTGTGTGTGTGGTGTGTGTGACTCTGCACATTGCTGCCTCTTCCCCTTCATTTGGGGATGGTCACTACATCTTCTGGAACTGCTGATTTCAGTCGGGAAACCAATTGCAATCAATATGGGCATTAGGTATCGATCCAAGAGGCAGAGCAGTCCATGAAGGAGGCCAGCCAGCAGCTGCTTCTCTATGCAGTGTTCCCTTGGACTCTGAGTCATCCCCTGGGCCATCAGGATCCCCATTCCACATCCCATGAGGCCTGGGGGGCCACAGGCCTGAAAAGACTGAATAACTTCAGATCTCTCTGGCTCTGTGGAATACAATAGGAGCTCACATCCTCAGGGGATGTGCATACCCTGAACTGCTTTTTCAGAAGCACATTTGTCCTGTGGGCCTCTGCACACTGTCTTCAGAGTTGTAGGTGCCAGGAGACATCTGGCCAGGACTAAAGAACCCACTGACTTGCAAAGAACAGTTATGAAAACAATGGTGAAGGGTCTTTGTTGGAGCGTTGTTGACTGTTGCTGCGCCCATGACTGAGTAGAGCATCAATGCGGCAGTGAAGCGCCATGTGGAGGCTGATTCCAGTGTAATTGCTGTCCAAACAACACAAGCCCCCACACAGTTTTCACTATAGGTGGCTGATTTTGGAGCACAACAGTTTGAAAGGACTGAGAAGGAAAGATCCACACACAGAAGATATTTTCCACGTGATTTCAAAGGGGTTCTACCTTTCCTGAAGCCTCACTTTGGACCCCAAGTTCAGAGCTCTTATTCTCTTAAATCTGCTCTGAAAACAAGCTTGCTTATTTATCCCCTGATTTATTTAACAAATACCAATTGAGAATATATTAGGTACCAGGCATTGGTGACACCTGAGTGAACAAAACAGATGGCTCCTGTCCTCTGGGAGATTACAGTTTGTTGAGAGAGAACACACTATAAGACAATAATGAACAAGTAGAGAGTTATAAAATGCACAAGGGCTATACGTAAACCCAAATCATTACTAATAGAGATGAACTGGCGCTGACATGGGTGGTCATTTACTCAGAATGCTGGTCCAGAAAGATCTCTGTGAGGAGGGGGCATTTAAGCCAGGCAGAGAGAGGATGAGGACAAGGGTCCTGAGGTTGGGAGGAACTGGGATGATCCAGCACGGAGTAGAGGCCAGTGCAGTTCTTCCCAGGGATCCGAGGGGAGAAGGGGAAGAGGTGAACAGAACCGAATCGTGCAGAGTCCTGCAGGACAGGTGGGGGTTTGGGATTTTCTTCTAAGTTTGATAAGAAGCTAAGTATGGATGTGACATACGGCCCATTTTAGGTTTAAGACTCCTCTTCAGCTGTAGTGGAGTGAGCTGGAAGAGGCAGGAGTGGGGGAAGGTAACTAGTGCAGTTATCCTGGGGAGGGCTGACGGCAGGCTGGACTCAGATGGTCGTGGTGGTGATACCAGCGGGCTAGGGGAGGCCTCCAAATGCCAGTGAGACGTCGACCCCGGCCAGTGGCAAGGCTCTTGACGCTGTCATGCGAAGGAATTCAAGGATGAGTTGGAAAAAACTACAGAGGTTTATTGCGAAGAGAAAAGCTTGCACTCAAGACAGGAGTGCAGGAATACTCGAGAGAGTCACACCCGAGGCAACTTGGGGCTTCCATCTTTATGGGTTTCTCTAACGGAGGGGTGGAATATTCATGAAAATTCCTAGAAAAATGTAAAGGTTTCTCAAAACTGTGGTGCTACCCGTTTTTACACCAAACATGTGTGTTCCCAGAATTGTCCTGGCACTGATGGGTGTGTGACTTAGAATGCTGGTGAGCATATAATGAGGTCCTAGGTGAAACACAGGACAAATCCAGTGCCACGTTGGGTACAGTCGTCTTAACCAGCGTGGCCCACATCCTGCTGTTCAGGGTCTCATTGGCCCCTCTCTTCTGCAGCTATTTCAGCAGTTTCCTTTTGCTAATCATGCGACGCTACTGCCTGGAAATTTCTAGTCTGTGGTGACCACCTGACCACCCTGTATTATTCCTGTCTCAGTGGGGATGGAGAGAGGTAAAGCAATTTGGGGTACATAAGTGGTGTGCCGGTAAGCCAGCTCTCTGGAATAAACATAGCCCTTAGTGTCAGGGTTTGCCGATTTCCATGGTGTAAATACTCCCACCATGGGCTGACCCCTAGTCACCAGTGCAAGGTCATGGCCGAGGTGAGAGGCCTCATGTACGGTCCAGCTGCTTCCCCCTGCTGGCTGGGAGGAGAAACCTGAGGCCCGTGCATTGACGAGTCTCCCACTGTTTGGTTTGAGTCATTGAGGATGGCAGTTCCTTCAGTTGGGAAGGTACAAGACTGCAAGGCACACAGATTTGTGGGTGGGGCAGAGGACCTGCAAAGAAAGGCTGTCTGGAACTCCTGCCCTCACAGGTGTCTCCACCAGCCCACAGAGGTCTCTCCCCTTGGAAACCTCTTGCACTGGTGTTGGTTCTACCTGATTAGTATCTTATCACAAGCACATGGCCCTGCTCGCTAGGTGTCTGCTCACATAGTTGTGCAGAGATCTGTGCAGTAAGTTGTAGCAACAAGAGTGCTGGGCTGGAAATCCAGAGATCAGGAAACTGGGACTGGCGGAAGATATGCTCGGGGTGACCTGAAGGCTGAACTGCTCAAATGCAGGCCTTCTGACCTGAAAGGGCCCACCTTCTCCTCTAGGTCCAGCTGCTAAATTTGCTAATTCTTAAAAAATCTATTCAAAACAAAACATAAAAACTAACCAGATTTTTTTTCCTCTGCCCCTGTTTTTCTACTGAATTATTATGCAAGAGGAGAAGTAGCCTGTGCTGAAAAATGCATAAATATTCCCTCTATAGTAAGGGGGAGAAGTAACGAACCTCAGCGTAAACCCTGCAACATACAGAGACAGTAGCAAATGTGTTCATTTAGAAATTACGCAGGTAGTGTGCTTTGAGCTTTTGTTCTGTGTTAATCCTTCAGGCGCTGGTTAAACCAAGGCGTTGTACGCGCGGTGGACCTTGATCTGAGCCCTGCTGAGATCAAAGGCTCAATCTGGAAAGCTTTCTGCTGATTTTCTTGTGTCTTCTACCATCTCCAAGCACTCTGAGAGCAATTTCAGAGCAACTGTCAAAGCTGGCAGATGATATTTATATCAGGATGCTGTTTGTACTTATTTATTTAACATCTGATGGTGGCAGCCAACCTGCCCATTAGACAGTATTAATAAAATGCACAATGTTAACAATGTATACAGGAGACTTTTCACTTATCCTCATCCACTTAACTCAAGACAGAGCTTTTAATCTGCATTCAGGTAAAGCAAGAGGTTAAGAAGAAGCAAGAAGCTGGGTGTAGTGGCTCATGTGTGCAATTTCAGCACTTTAGGAGGCTGAGGCTGGAGGATCACTTGAGGGCAGGAGGTTGAGACCAGCCTGAGCAACATAGAGAGACCCTGTCTCTATAAAAAATACACACACACACAAAAGCTGGACATGGTGTTGCATGCCTGTAGTCCCCAGCTACTCGGGAGGCTGAGGCAGGAGGATCATTTGAGTCCAGGAGGTTGAGGGTGCAGTGAGCTCTGAATGCACCACCCAGCATGGGTGACAGAAAAAGATCTTGTTTCAAAAAAAAAAAAAAAAAAAGCAAGAACTCAAGAACTCTGGGATCAGATGGATCCCGGTTTGAATCCCAGCTCATGTTCTTATTCACTGCTCGGTTTCTGCAGGTTTCTTAAACGCTCAGAGTGTTTGTGTTCCTGTCTGAAGTGAGAGTCATCTTAGAGCCATGTCATAGAACTGTTCTGAAGATTACAAGTCCAGGTTTAACCATATTAATGATGGTCAATATCATGATTATTAACTTTGTATTCATAACCTAAGTCCAACAGATATGGGCTAAGAGCCCAGTTCTGCCTTTTCCTCACTGGTCACCTTCGTCCCAGCATTCTCCAAGGTTGTTTGAGCGCACCCCAGACGTTGCCTTAAGCCCCCTAGCTCCCGTCAGCTCTGAAATTTCTGCACACCCTGGGAACTGACTTCCTTACAGTCCACTTCAGGGCTGGGTTTCTCTTTTCCAAATCTCACTTGCTCTTGTCTCTCTTCTGACTTAAATGTGAAATCAGGCTCTTGTCATCTGATTCACACACACGTATACATACTCACTCACTCACAAAACATCTGTGTGTGTCATAGGCTTTACTGACAATGGAGGGAGTTGGAGGGCTTTCCCATATGAGACCTAGGTGCCTGACAATTAAAGCACCTCTGCTCTGAAAAGCCCTGGGGCCCTTCCATCTTGGCACTTGCATTTCCTATCTTTCTCCTCAACCCCTCCCTTCTCTCCTCTCCATCCTCTGTGGTCCCACAGCCTACTCCTACATGGAATCCCAAGACCTCTAGAAAGACATGGCAATTCAGAGGCAAGAGCAGGGAGGCTTGCCTCTGGCCCCTTCCTTATCCAATCTGAGAACCTTTGATGGACTAGCTACAAAAAAACCAACCAGGGTAAATTCCTCACCCACCTCTCTAACCTCTCCCTGGTGGCACTAGGAGGTCCCATCAATCATTTGAAATCCTTAACGGATGAAAAACAGAGATATTAGACGTTCATCCAAAAGCATTGATCGGGCACGGTGGCTCACACCTGTAATCCCAGCACTTTGAGAGACTGAGGTGGGAAGATGGCTTGAACTCAGGAGTTCAAAACCAGCCTGGGCAATGTGGCAAAACCCTGTATCTACAAAAACACAAAAAGTTAGCCAGGCATAGTGGTGCATGCCGTAGTCCAGGCTACTTGGGAGGCTTGAGCCCAGGAGGTCGAGGCTGCAGTGAACCATGATGGTGTGACTGCGCTTCCAGCCTGGGTGACAGAGTGAGACCCTGTCTCAGTAAATAAATAAATAAGCATTGCATTAAAAAGGGGTGTTTTCCATTTAGCAGTATTATGTCCCAGGTAAGAAGGACTCCTGTCCTAGAACCTGAATCTGTACAACTGCAGGCCAAACCCTCTTCCCAAAGGACCTCATTGAAAGGCAGAAGTCAAGAAGTGGTTATCACTTCAAGAGTTAAAAGAGAAAGGTACTATTAATTTTCCATTTTTAGCCATGAAATCTGTAGCTGTATGCTTATGAGAAGTATTATTTTAACCTTTGTATTTCTCTTTACATTACTTTGTGGAGACAAAATTAAAAGTTAAAAATTGATACCTGACATCAAAAGCTCAGCATGCTGAAGGGTACAAGCCACGAAAAGAAAAAAAAGAAGAAATGGTGGCCTTTGAAGACTTTGCGAATAGAAGCATTGAAGAGTTTGCATTGTCTACAAAGATCTATGTCAGAGAAATCGCCTAGAAAGATATGTGGCAGGGAAGGAGAAAATAAGATTTGAGTACTTTGGCATGAGTCCTTAGAATTAACATAAAACATCTGAAAAGGTTTCCAGAAACTAATCAAACAGTACACAATAAGGTACACCTGCCAGCGTACCCATATTTCTTTTCTATTTATAAATTGTGGATTCTTTCCCTGTATCTCTAATAGTAATGAAACATTTTACCTTAGCTCATCTTCCCTGCTTCAGTGACACCCTCTGCTGTGCCGTGACCCAGCTAGCCTTAGTCCACAGTGGGTCCAGGGAGGTGATCACCCATGTGCTTATGAAGGTAAAAAATTCCTGTTCAGGTCTCAATGCAACTCTGTCTCCAAGAAGCCCTAAGAATAAGGAGAGAGAAACTTCAGAATACTGCATGCCTCTTTTCTGATTGTAAGAAACATCTCTGTAAATAAACCATGACTATAAAAATAGAGACAAGATAAGTATTGTGTTGGAAGGAAATATATCCATCAAGTAGAAAAATATCAGTAGATCAAAGGAGTCAAAATAATAACTAGCATTTATTGTATGTTTACTATGTAGCAGGCACTTTACTTAAACTGTTTCTTTTCTTTTGTACAATGACCACTTTAAGTACTAGAATTTCTATTCCCATTCTACACACGAAGACAGTGGGGCCAAGAGAGCTGAGTGGGGGCCCAAGGACTGCCAGTGCGGAGTCCTGGCCTCCAGCAGGGGTTTCAGAGGCTGCCTTGTTGCAGTGACACAGCTAGGGCCCCCATAGAAAACAGACCCTCTTCTCCTCCCTCTCCTGGTCAGTCACCACGTATATAGGTGACAAGAACTTTCTTCTTTCTCTTTCTCTTTTTTCTTTCTTTCTTTCTTTCTTTCTTTCCTTTCTTTCTTTCTTTCTTTCTTTCTTTCTTTCTTTCTTTCTTTCTTTCTTTCTTCTTTCTTTCTTTCCTTTCTTCCTTCCTTCCTTCCTTCCTTTCTCTCTGTCTCTCTTTCCTTCGTTCCTTTCTTCCTTCCTTCCTCTCTTTCTTTCTTTCTTTCTTTCTTTCCTTCTTCCCTTCTTCCTTCCTTCCTTCCTTCCTTCTTTTTCTTTCTTCTGTTCTTTTTTTTTTTTTTCAAGACAGGGTCTTTTTCTGTCACCCAGGCTGGAGGGCAGTGGTGTGATCTTGGCTTATTGCAACCTCTGCCTCCCAGGTTTAAGCAATTCTTCTGTCTCAGCCTCTGGAGTAGCTCGGATTACAGATGCGTGCCACCATGCCTGGCTGAATTTTTTTGTATTTTTGGTAGAGATGGGGTTTCACTGTATTGTCCAGGCTGATCTCGAACTCCTGACCTTGTGATCTGCCTGCCTCGGCCTCCCAAAGTGTTGGGATTACAGGCGTGAGCCACCACGCCCAGCAACAAGAACTTTCTAAACTCATCTCTTTGTTTATTTTCACCCATTGCTTTCCAACGTGAAAAGTGCAGTTTTGTGAAAGTTCAAACAAGCCAGCCAGCTGAAGCCTCCCTGGGGAGACCTGACCTTCTGCACTCAGGCAAGGCCAAAATTAAGTGCTTTTGCTCTTTCTGGGCTTGTCTTTATCCATCTAAATAGTAAATACTCATGTCCCTCTATTGTGATAAATCTCCCCTTTATGATCAAGCACTTCAGTGCTGTTTGAGTGATGGATTTGTCAAAATTCCTTGAGGGCTGGCCTCTGCTGCTGCAGGCTTGCAGCGCCCACCCCCATCTGTTTTACTTTAGAACTGCAGCAGTGGAGCATCCTGCTGACCTCCGGCATATCAGGCGGTTCCTTGTGCATTGAGGTGCTGCAGTCTGCGCTGGGCCCTGGGGCTCCTTCCCCAGATAACGCCGAGGCTCTTCAGGCTGGGGCCTGCCAGTGTCGGGATGGCCACAACGGGTGCCCTCACTTCCTTAGGACCTGGACACCACATAGCTAGCTTTTTATTTCTTAATTTATTTTTATTGGATATTAACAAATTATAATTGTATATATTTATGAGATTATATTTATAATTATATATATCATGAGATACAAAGTGATGTCATGACGTGTATGCCGTGTGGAATGCTTGAATTAAGTTCACTAACATATCCATCACTTCAAATGTGTATTTTCTCCTTTCGCCTCACTGAAACATCCTTTCGCCTCTCACTGAAACATTGCATCCTTGACCAGCATCTTCCTATTCCCCCACGCTCCAGCCCCTGGTAACCACTATTCTGTTCTCTGCTCCTATGTGTTTGATTGTTTTAGGTCCTACATAGAAGGGAGGTCATGCAGTGTTTTTTCTTTTTGTGCCTGGCTTATTCCACTTAGTATAAGGTCTTCCAGGTTCAACTATATTTCCAGAAGTGACATAAATTCCTCCTCTCAGCCCAACTTATGCAGGTGGGTCAGCATTTGTGTCCACAAGGCCCCCTCTTATGAGATACCTGAGATTTTCAATGCTAAGAGCAGGATGAGTACCGTCAGAAAATATGGCTCAGAATCCAGGAAACCTTCTACATAGAAGAAAAAGTAGATAAGCATTATACATTTTTAAAAATATAAAACAAACACACACACCTCTCTGTGCTTAATATTTTGTCCAAGAACACGATGGAAAGGCATTCTGCAGGTTCCAGTTTTCTTTGGACCCGTTTGAGCAGTTCTGTGACAGTGGGTTTGTGAAAAGCTTCAATTCTTTTATATCGTGAACCACTTAGTGTCCATCCCCTCTTCTCCATGAGAAAAGGAGCATAGAGCAGCCTACTTTAGCCAGCTGGGATTGACTCACCTGCACTGAAGACTCACCTCCACTGCAGCACTAGAGATTTGCCTAAGAATATAACTAGCATGTATAAATACCTACACAAACACGCACACACAATATGTAAATGTATTAAGATGACTGATTAGGTTGGGTGTGGTGATGCATGCCTGTAGTTATAGTTGCTTGGGAGGCTGAGGTGGAAGGACCCTTTGAGCCCATAAAGTTGAGACTGCAGTGAGCTGTGATCACACCACTGCACTCCAGCTTGGATGACAGAGCGAGACCCTGTCTCTAAGGAAAATGTCAGTTATAGCACAGAAAGTCCTGTGTCCTGGGAAACCTCACAGTCCCAGGCAAACTGGGGTAGTTGGTCACCCCAGTGTCTGCATTTCTAGAACGGACAAGCTTCATCTCCCCGCTCCTACTTCCTGGAGGCTGGCACCCACTGAGGCTAGAAGGAGATCTTCTAGTTGTGTGATTGAGCCTGAGATGGAGAGATATCCTGTGGGCATCACAGAGAGAAGGACGTGCACGAGATCTCACTGTCTTTAGATGCTTTGCCCTGAAGCTGCATCACCACGAGGCCCTTGGTTTAAGTCACTGTCTTTTCCTTACTCCATCCAGTAGCGAACCCAGAGAGACAGCGTGAAGACTGACAGCTGTGTAGAGGTTGCCCAGAGGGCGCCGGTCCTCATTCTGCCTCCTTACTGGATGTAGTCTGAACACAAGAGTCCAGGCCCAACAGTGGCTGAAGCTCTTCATTCAAGACTGAATCTCTGAGCAACCTGGCAGCACTTAGAGGGGGGAACCTGGCATGGGCCATGGACAGAGACTGCAGCTAAATTCCAAGGGAGGACTGAGGAGCAAGGAAGCAAGAGGGCCCAGGGAAAGGAGGGGTCCAGAGGGAAGCGTGACAGGCACCGACCATGCTGTTGCCATCTCTGCAGGGACCTAGAGAAGGGCAGGTGCTGTGCTGGGCTCTGAGAGAGCCCTCACTGCAGAGTAGATGTGGGAAGGAATGTTGGACTGTGAAGTAATATTGGGATGGGTGGCAAGGGCCAGGAAAGAGCCACATCTTCCTTCCAGGTCAGCCTTTCATTTATTCTTCATTGATGGAGTACCTACTATACGCCAGGAACCATTCTAGGTATTGAAGCTACAAATGTAGCAGGGCTGATTAACATCCTCATATTCACTTGTGCATAGAATACTGAAAGCCCTCATTTACTTTTTTTTTTTTTTTTTCATCATTGTTTTTATTTTTTATTTTTTATTTTTTACTTTTTTTTTTTTCCCATAATTTTTTTTTTATTATACTTTAGGGTTTTAGGGTACATGTGTACAATGTGCAGGTTTGTTACATATGTATCCATGTGCCATGTTGATTTCCTGCACCCATTAACTCATCATTTAGCATTAGGTGTATCTCCTAATGCTGTCCCTCCCCCCTCCCCCAACCCCACAACAGTTCCCGGAGTGTGATGTTCCCCTTCCTGTGTCCATGAGTCCTCATTGTTCAATTCCCACCTATTGAAAGCCCTCATTTTCTTTATATCAAGGAACGAAAACTCTGAGCCTTCATCCTTTCTGGCCAGAGGAAATGCAACCTCATTTGTTTTGAGGAATTACCCCCCATCTGCAGGCCCCACAGAAGTTGCAGGGTTTTAGGCAGCACCAGGCATTGAGGAGGCTACCCTGGCCATTGCCATCAGGCAAAGGTGCCTGTGTGCCAGGGTAAGACCAGAGAGGTCCAGGGGCTCTGCTGCAGGTGCTGTCCTGGGCTCCAGGAATCACTGGCCAGGAGCTCTGGGATGCAAGGCAGGTGTGCCATACAGGCGAGTCCTAAGATGTAGCCAGAGCTGGGATCTCTGCTGCTTATGGATCCTCTCATCCCATCCTCCTCATCTATCTGCTCCTAGGAGGCACTCCTTTCCTCCAGTTCTGCAGATTCGACTCCATTCCAGCTTTCCAACATCCTCTGCTCGTGTTCTTCCCACCCCCTGCCCACTTCTAATATCTGCCAAGTTCCTTCCTGTTTCAAGGTCTTTGCACTTTCTATTCCCTATACTATCAATGTTCTTTCCTGGATTTTGCATGGCTGTGTCAGGCTAACCTTGGCCTCATTTCAATTGCCATTTTTACAGAAGGGCCTTCTGTGGTCACTTGATTTTAGTGGTCCTCATCCTTCATCACTTTCTATTCTACACTCTGTTTGCTTTTCTTCATCGTAAAATATTGCATCTTACTGTATCATGGTGACTTGTTTATTGCATGTCTCTCCTAGAAGAATGTAGGCAAATGTAGGCAAACTTTGTCTTGTTCACCACTGAATCCCTGGTGACCTTTGCAGCCTCTGGCACATAGTAGGTGCTCAATAAATACCTGTTGAATGAAGGACGAATGAATTCAGAAAGTCTGGCTGCTCCCACACTAGGTACAATACACTTAGGATTCCTAACTCCTGACTCTGGAGCGTCCCTGTGAGTAGAGTTGACTGACTAGAGAAGTAGTCTGTTTTATTTTGTTTCTGGAGCTCATAGAATACATCTATTTCTATCTTAATTAAAAAATAAGAAGAGACAATAAAATGTACTGTTACAGATTGGATGGGTGAAACAATTGGCTTGACAGTAATCTAGGAATTTAATTATAGCAAAACATGCCCATGGAATATACATACTCAGGAAGAAAGAGTTTAAGAGCTTCAATAAATCATTGTTTTTAAAAACAGAAGAAGCCTTTGTAATTGTCCAGTTACTGCTGATGAGGCCATAAAGAAGCTCTAAGCAGCCTCCGTGCCATGCATCATGGGATCTAATGTGCAGGTGCCTCTTTAGAATGGAAAGCTGCCTGGGAAAAGGCTAAACCATGTGGTTATTTGTCTCAAAGGGAAAGCAATGACTCAAAGTATGGGGGAGGTGGTTAGCGAAGCTCCTTCATGACTGACCACATGGTCCTGCACATCTTTGACCAGGGTCCTAAGGAGGAAGGGGGAAGGGCAAGAATTGGCAGGAAGTGATTGTAGCCCCAGTTGGGCAGTCACCTGGGTAGACAGGTTCTGGGAGCTCACCAAGCACAGCAGGCCTGGCTGCTCTTCCTCCAGGTTCAGGAGGGCTGAGGGCATCCTTCTGGGGCCCACTCTCCTGGGTATGGGTGCAGATACAGAGTGGCTCTGCAGGCCTTCCTGTTCTGGCACCTCCTTCATTTGTCAGCTCCCCAGAGAGGCCTCCTGCGTATCTACCGAAAGAACTTTCCATTCTTGCCCCTCCTCACCACCTACCCATTGCCATCTTTAATCTTCTTCAGAGCCTTTATCCCCATCGGAAAGTGCCCTACTGAATGATTTTCTTTTTTGCGCTGCCAGGTCTCCAGTAGAATGCAAACTCCCTGAGGTCCGCTGCACTCCCACCAGTACCTCAGACAGCGCTGAGCTTGCAGTAATTGTGTGTTAGCGAATGAACAAGTGGGCAAGGATGGAACACTCCACCTGATCCTGAAACCGAACATTCATCCACAGCAGTCTGCTCCTTAAGGAAGTGCAAGTGCTCATGACATTGATGAGTTCCCAGTGAGTGGAGGCTCTGACCCCACCCTGAATGTGCAGAAGGGTCCATGGATTGAAGTCATTATTTATTTTTAATATTTATTTACTTATTGAGACAGGGTCTTACTCTGTCACCCAGGCTGGAGAGCAGTGGTGCAATAACGGCTCACTGCAGATCGACCTCCTGGGCTCAGTGGATCCTTCAACCTCAGCCTCCTGGATAGCTGGGACCACAGGTGCATGCCAGCATGCCCAGGAAATTTTTGTATATTTGTAGAGATAGAGTTTCACCATGTTGCCCAGGCTGGAATTTTTAATCTTTTAAACATTTGCTGGGAGCCCAATCCTGTGATAAAGCTCTTACTATGTACACACACACACACACACACACATACATACACATGCATGTGAAACACAGACATGTATACATGTAACACGCATTATTAATAGTAGAGTAACCATTAGTGTGGATTGCTAAACCTTTCATTAAAGAGCGCAGTAATCATTAGTGTGGATTGCTAAACCTGTCTAGCTTTCTGGCTCTTGTGCATATGGTAGGATTATACTTCTGGTGTTCTCATTACCCCCACCCCATGGTTTGATGGGTTTATGTAACCAACCCTAGCTAATGAGTTGTGAGTGGATTGACATGTGTCACTTTCATGCCTGAGCACATCTTTCTGGTGTTGAGAACTGAAAAACTTCTGCCCTTCTTTGCTGCCTGGAGCAACAAGGCTCTGCCCACTCAGCCTGTGACCTGCTTGGGTGAGAGTCCCCTGGTGCAGTCGTTTCACTCAAATGATGATGGGCATGTTGCTTAGAGGAGAAATAAACGTTGGCTGTTTGGAGCCACTGTGAGTAGGAAGCTGTTTGTTACTATAGCATAGCCTCGCCCACCCTGAATAATAAAAAATATTGTTTTTTCTTTATGCAAAAATAAAGTATAACAAACATTTTAATATGACAGAAACTTGTTGAGCTCACCCAAATTCTTACTACTAAGAGGTTTGTAATGTTTCAGAGTATGTCCCTATATTCTTCCAGGGTGTGTGTGTGTGTATGGGCATATAGAGAGAGCAAAAGGTATGTCTATTTAGATGTGTGGACATAAATATCATAAGAGACAAAGAAAGAGGCCTCTGTATCTATGCACCTGACTCTGACTTTATCACTGTGGCCAGTCCTTAGATTTCCAAGTTTCTAACCTGTCAAGTAAGTGAGTTTGAGCCCAAGGTGGTATCTTGATACGCCCAAGTTCTTGGAGTTTAAGAGCAGAGCTGCCTGAGACAAAAAAACAAGTCTTTGTTCTCCCAGAAAGGCTCTCTCCACCACGACTCAACCATTCTCTTTATTTCTTTGTTTCTTCTGATGATGGAGGATTTTTCTTTTTATGCTTGGAGCAGGGCCCAGGAAGGTATTTCAAATATCATCAGTTCTTTTGAGGCACTAGTCATTTTACGCCTGTCTTTGCACCCTTCCTTCCCTCTGATTCCTTGGGTTTTGTGTTTATCCTCAGGCTATTTTGTTCTTCTTTAGGTTGGAATAATTTCCCAGGGCTCAGGTACTTCTCCTTGGGTTAAACCCAGATTTTTTCAAAATGTTGCTTAAGGACCATGGGCGTAAGCATTGCCTGGGTTTCTTTTTGAGCCTTCGGATGCCTGAGCCGTCTCCAGACCCGCTGAGATGAAACACCAGGGCTAGGGCCCGGGACTCAGACACGCTTAACTCCAGGAGGAGTTTCTTCTGCACGCTGAAGTTGAGGCCCATGGAATGGGCAGTAGCGTGATAATGAGCCCTGAAGTGATTATTAAACCTCCACAGTCCTGGGCTCAACTTTGATCACCTGTATGGTGATGCTGTCATTTGGTGATTAGGGAGTATGAAGGTCAGGTTGGAACTTCAGCAGTTTCAAAGAAACTCAAGTTGAGGAGGGATGATAAGAATGTGTTTGTTCCTCTGTTCATGATCTTAGATAGAACTGGCAGGAGGAAGTCTCTTCCCTTGCACTGGACATCTGTGCTTGCCTGGAACCTGTACCTGGGAAATGGAGTGTGTGTTTTCCTTTTATGGAACCACCCTTCTCCTGTTTTTAGTCCAGGGGGTTTGAGAGAGGCTGACTCCATCCCTCTCCATAAGAGACTCTCCCTAGACCTGGCCTAGACAGCCAGTTTTTCCTGTTTCTTTGACTATAGTAATTTGTTCAGGGATGGGCATGACTCATCAAGCAAAGAAGACTTGAGACTTGTGCTTAGGGGACTCCTTTTTTGGGAAGGAGCTCTCTCTTTGCCGGAACAACAAGCTGATCAGAGGTGAGCCTGGTGCTGCTAGTAGCCACCAGAATAAAGGGGGAAATTGCCCCAGAATAAAGCCAATGGGAATGAATGTAAATTGAATGATGACATTGGGGCATCTGTATTTGGCCTGATCCTAGGTCGCTGGGTTATGGGAGTCCATTGTTTTCTTGTTTCTAATAGACCAATTTGTATCAGGTTTCTGTCACAACCAAAAGAGCCCTGGCTGATGCATCGTGAGTCTCACTCCCCAATCTGGGTTTCACGAATTGCTTGTGATGCTGGCCTGGTGCTCAGAGCTGAGGGTGGTGTTTCTAAAAGGTGATTGGCAGCCCTGCAGGTAGTGTTCCTGTGACACTGGGCCAAGTGACTCACGATGCCCAACGCGTTCACCAGGGATCGTCTCACGCAGGTAGTTGGTTTGACTCAGCAGATGGTGCCACCAGCCTCATCCTGAGCCAAAACTCAGAATAGCTGGTCGCTCCATCTCCTGTTGCTTCCCAAGGATGCAGAGAACTCTACTTGGAGACTCTTCAAGGTCTGTTCAGAGGTTCTGCCATTCATTTTCTGCCAACCACGCTGGCCCTGGTTCCAGTAAATGGCTGGCTGCACCTCCCCTCACAGGCCCTCATGTGGAAATAGGACCAGGAAGCTGCCTGCTTGGGTTTTAGTTTTATTTATAAAAATAGAGCAAATCAAATATGTTGCAAGGAATTCCAGTGTGTGGATGATAAAACAGAAAACATACAGAGCGTTGTGGTTCCAATAGGCTGGAAAACACTGGTTGCAACAGAGTAGATTTTTGTGCTGCAGGAGCAACGTGCTGCTGCTAACACACATGGGCCGTGACTTGGCCAGGCAGGGGTGCCGGCAGCTTTTGCCAACCCGACTTGCCCATGAGACCTTGGCTTGGAGAGCGTCTCTGGGGATTACATGTTCTGCAGAGCACTCCTTAGGAATGTCTCAAGGATGAAGATGCAAAAGGATCTTCTCCCCTCCCTGGGGTGCATCTGTAGCCCTGGAAAGTCCAGCATGAGAATTGGGGTTCCATTGTTTACCTTGCTTATCTGCCAGCTTCAGGAGGGCAGATGCCTGCCTGCCTCATTTGCCGCCCCATCTCCAGCACCTGCCACGATGCTGATGCATGGTTGGCACTGGATGGATGCCTGTTGAAAGAGGCAATGAACGGTGTACGGATGAGGCCGCATGTGCTTAGCATGGAAGCGAGGCGAATTGATTCAGCAGGCAGGCTTTCCGTGGCCTCTGAAGGGCCGTGGCGTGAAGGGAGGGATTAGTTATACTCCTTGTGGCTTTAGAAACCAGAAGTGGGGTCCACGGGTGGGCTTGTCATAGAAGAGGAATTCAGCTCAGGATAAAATAGGCTTTTCCAGCAGTTGGTAGCAGCTCAACAAGCAATGCGCTGCCTCCAGAGCTGGGAACACATGAGGATTATTTTAGAAGGATTTGTGCCTCAGATTTAGGCTTGCCCGCTATTATTTTTGATGGTAAGTCTGAGTCTACAATCATGTTGAGATAGCCATGTGTTCTTTCCCTGTAACTTCTTAATATACGATCTAAGCTGTTTCTGAAAGCTATTGGCATTGAACTCCATGTTTATTGAGTCGACTTCAAATATTTGAAGGTGTTGGTAATGTTTGTTATTTGCCCTGAGAAGCCCTGAATCCATACTACTGGGTACAGTTTGGTATTCTTTCATAAATTCAACATATATAAAAATAAGATAATACAATAAAGTGATTGAAGAAAAAAGTGCTTCCATTTTCAGCAGTTCATTTACAGAGCGGCTGCTTTCTTGGTGGTGCTGAGTTTTAGGGGGTGTCTCCGAGAAGCACAACCTGATAAGAGGATGCCTGTGAAAGGGCTTTATCAAGAAAGTGATCCCTGGGGAGACTGGCAGAAGGGGGTAAGAACAGCACGAGGATGGGGGGAAGCGAGCAGGGTGTGATCTCAGGTAAAGCCACACAGACACAGAGCAGGCTTCCCTGATCCCGCAGGTGGATTCTGGAGTCTAAAAACATCTCCGTCCTGTCACCATCAGAGACAAGATGGGGAAGTTGTCACACTCATACACTGCTGGAGAATGCTCTAGTTCTTAGACAGCACTTGCTTAAGTATCAAGAGTGAAGTTCCATGGTGTCTGAACTAGCTCTCAAATGCTGCAGCAAAGAAAACAAAAGTAGAGAAAAAGAGAGAAAAGAAAAATAAAACAGTGTATGCATGCTATAAATGATTCTTCAGCAAAAATCTCTATATAAATATCTATATATAGGTACATAGAGCACACGCCATGTGGCAAATGACTGTTTAAGTGAAAGTTCATGGTTTCAACTTTCTGTAGGTTTGTAATTTTCAAGATAAAAAGTGGAAGAATTAACCATGATTCCACCTTCCAAAAATAAACACTGCCAGTTCTGTTCATATTTTGGTCTGTAGTATTTCCTTCCTACTGTGGGTGGATGTGTGTAGGTGTGTGTGTGTGTATAAGATGTATTGAAAGTTGCTCTTAGAGTGGGAAAGGGTAAAATGAAACTATGGTGATATTTACACAGGGAACCCATGAACACCCAAATCCTCCCTTAGCCCAGACACTCCTTCACCACAAAACAACACAGATCCCAGTGAGCTGGTTCACACTAGTGGCGGCCTTCTTTACTTGGTCAAGGTTTGCTGGAATGCCTGTTGTCCTCAGTAAATCCACCCAAGTCCTTGGTTTGATGGAGTCCAGGAGGGTGGCTGGGGCAGGGCACGCTAGCCGCAGAGCCAAGGTCTTCCCAGCAAAATGGGAGACCTGGAACCACTTGTCCCATGAGGCCTTGCATCCAAAGGAAGAGAGAGGCGGTGATTTTCTTCACAAGTCCTGTGGAAGGAAAACAAGAGATACCATGTGCTGTGACCTTTGTTACTTTCTCAAGTTTTCTGAGCTTAGGCAATTCTCCTAAGGTACAGATCAGTGTATCTTGCCCTTAGAGCCAAGTCACCTTTGGGGAGGAAGAAGGAAGAGGCTAAGCCCGGAGTCTTGATGCCATCAAAGAGATGATGGGATAGCCATCACGGTGCTGTATGTAACCTGCTTTATTTATTTGGTTATTTGTAAGTTTTTAGCACAGTTTTAGTTTTACAGAAAAAATGAGTGGAAAGTACAAAGAGTTCCCACATGCCAAGTTCACCCCCTACCAGTTTCCCTATTATTAACAGCTTGCAGTACTGTGCTGCATTAGGTACAATCTGTGAGCCAATATTGATACACTATTATTAACCAAAGCCCATAGTTTGCTTTAGGGTTCACTCTTAGTGTTATGCTCCTGTGGGTTTTGACAAATGTATAATGACATGTATCCACCATTACAGGATCATACAGAGTCGTTATTGCCCTAAAGACCCTCTGTGCTCTGCCTGTTCTTTCCTTTCTTTCTCCCCCAGAATCCTTGGCAACCACTGATCTTTTTATTTCCAACATACCATGACATTTCCTTATGCCATTATATATTATTTAAAAATAAGCTTTTTAAAGATTTACTTTAATGTTCTCTAGTTACTACATATATTTTTAAAGACATATATTTTTTAATTTTAATGTTCATTTTAGATACAGGGGGTACACGTGCAGATTTGTTACATGAGTGTGTTACATACAGGCTGGGCACAGCAGCTCACACCTGTAATCCAAGCACTTTGGGAGGCCATGAGAGGATCACTTGAGGCTGGCAGTTTGAGACCGGCCTGGGAAACATAGTGAGACCCCATCTCTACAAAAGACAGTTAAAAATTAGCTGGGTGTGGTGGTGCACACCTGTAGTCTCAGTTACTCAGGAGGCTGAAGCAGGAGGATTGTTTGAACTCAGGAGTTTGAGGCTGCAGTGAGTCATGATTGCACCACTGTACTCCAGCCTGGGCAACAGAGAAAGACCTTGTCTTTAAAAAACAAAAACAAAACACATTAAACCATCTGTATTAGTTAGAGTTCTCTAGAGGGATGGAACTGATGGAATATATATATATATATATACTCATATATATACATATGCTCATATATATACTCATATATATATATATATATATATATAATATGAGTTTATTAAGGAGTATTAACTCATACCATCACAAGGTCCCACAATAGGCCATCTGTAGGCTGCGGAGCAAGGAGAGCCAGTCTGAGTTCCAAAACTGAAGAACTTGGAGTCCAATGTTTGAGGGCAGGAAGCATCCAGCACGGGAGAAAGATGTAGGCTGGGAGGCTAGGCCAGACTCCTTTTTCGTTTTTTTTTATTATTACACTTTAAGTTCTAGGGTACATGTGCACAACGTGCAGGTTTGTTACATATGTGTATATGTGCATGTTGGTGTGCTGCACCCATTAACTCGTCATTTACCTCTGGGTGGGTACAATCTAATCAGCTGCCAGCATAGCTAGAATATAAGCAGTCAGAAAAATGTGAAAAAGGAGTCTGAGATACCATCTCAGATGATTATATTCTAGCTATGCTGCTAGATAGTCTAGCTATGCTGCTAGATAGTCTAGCTATGCTGCTTATATTCTAGCTATGCTGGCAGCTGATTAGATGGTATCCACCCAGGTTAAGGGTGGGTCTGCCTTTCCCATCCCAATGACTCAGATGTTAATCTCCTTCGGCAACACCCTCACAGACCCAGTATCGACACTTTGTACCCTTCAATACACTTAAGTTGACACCCTGTATTAACACTCACACCATCTATGCTTGGGTGTTTAGGCCATTTTCAATTTGTTACTCTACTGTCCCATTGCTGTGATGAACATCCTTTCACATCAGGGTTTCCCAACAGTTGACACTTTGGGCAGGATAATGCTTTGCTATGGGAGCTGCCCTGGGCATGGTGTGATGTGTAGCAGCACCTCTGGCCCCTACCTCTTAGATGCCAGAAACACCTGCCTTCCTCCCCTCAGCTGCAACAACCCAAAATTTGTCCAGACCTTGCTGAATGCCCCTGGGGCAATATTGCTGCTGGTTGAGAAACACTGCTTGACCTCCATATATCTGCACACATCTGATTATTTTCTGGGGCTAGGGTCTTGCAAGTGGGATTAGTAATTCAGATTGTTTAAATATTTTTAATTGTTTTGATAGAGTTTTGTATACTGTCCTTCACAGAGGTGTTTATCCATCTATGACAACAAATTATCTTCTTCTCCTTCCAAGAAGAGGCTACTTGGGGAAATGAGGGGAGTGTGAGGTCTCAGAGGATCCGATCTGTGATATGGAAGTGTCTGGGGCCATCCGTGGAGTGATGAGTATGGGCAGAAAGAGCTCCCCACAGGACAATTAAGTTTGCCTGTGAGTAGCTTTGCCCAGCACCAGCCTGAAATCACCAGGCAGTTAAAGATGCTGATGCTATGTCGTGAGTTGCTGTCTTTTGTAAACCTCTCTTCCCCTCTGGTCATCACATCCCTCCTGGCTGACGGGAGCCCCAGGAGGGCAGGTGATATGGCTTGGCTGTGTCCCCAAGCAAATCTCGTCTTGAATTGTATTAAATTTTTTCCATAATCTCCATATGTCATAGGAGGGACCAGGTGGAAGGTAATTTAATCATGGAGGAGGTTACAGCCTTGGTGTTCTACTGATAGTGAGTTCTCATGAGTTCTGAGGATTTTATAAGGGGCTTTTCCCCTTTTTACCCCCTCACTTCACGTTGCTGCTGCCATGTGAAGAAGGACATGTTTGTTTCCCCTTCCACCATGATTGTAAGTTTCCTGAGGCCTCCCCAGCCATGCTGAACTGTGAGTCAATTCAACCTCTTTCCTTTATAAATTACTCAGTCTCAGGTATGTCTTTATTAGCAGTGTGAAAACAGACTACTACAGCAAGGGAAGCAGTTAGTGGCTTCATAGCACAGCCCAGTGGCCTAGCATGAGCACCATGAGGAACTCAGCCAGGCTCCAGTACTGGGTCCCCAAAAGGTGCAGATGAGGCTGAGCTGGTGACTGCACAGGCAGCTGCCTGATGAGAAGGGACTCATTAAAACTAATTTAACAAAAAGTAGGTCTTCCAGCTGGCAGTGGCTTGGACGTGAGGAACCAGACTTGACCTTGACCCATGCTTTGTGACCAGCCCCCTCCAAGCCCCACCACAGCCCTGCCTCGCCTGCATTTTGATCCATAAACACGAGGTTTTGCTCATGATTACTTCATTTTCATCAGAAGGGATTTAATTACCAGGTCACCGAGAGCAGAGAAAGTCCAGAAAGCACTTCATGCCTCCAAAATTTGCTCCTAGCTCTCCTCCCACCTGTGGTCTTAAGAACACAAACCCCCTGCAGATCTGCTGCCTCTTCCTCCTTATTTAGGTGCCTTCTCTTCAAGATTCCTCTTTCCTCTAAGTTTGCTGATTTAGATCAATCTATTTGCACCAGCTATGAAGCTTTTCCCTCCTCTAGTCAATACATGCCCCTTTTGATCAATATTCTTCTCTCTGCTAAGATCGTGTTTGTGTTTCTGTGTTGCAATCTTCTTTGTGCACGTGTACCAGGAGCTGTGGGTATGTAGAAGCATGAATCGTCCACATCCCGAATCCCCTCCTAGGGAGTTCGCTTCCCTGTGTTTAAAGGGAATTTACGTCCCCCTCCTGCCATCAGTTTCCACAATGGTCAGTCACACCAGCCTCACAGCCGCCCTCATATCTCACTGTGCGGATGGGAGGTGGAATCCACTGTGCCACTCTATGTTTGGGATCTGGGGGTTTCTCCTGACATAGACTCATGTTTGGGGAAGCTGTGTGGAGACATCACCTCTCATTTCCCTCATCCTCACGTATCCAGCGCAAGTGTGCAGGGGCCGCCGATCCTGAAGAATGTGCTTCTCCTCTGCATGTAAGGGAGGCTCCATCTGTAAGGGTCACTGGGTGTGAGCTAAGCCAGATCCTTGCACGCAAGCTCTCGGTGCTCACTGGTACCAGCCACAGCTCCTTGTGAGCTCTTTAGGAACACAAGTCTCACCTTAACCTTCTTAGTAAATCTCATTTGGCCATAAAATAGTAGGTGCTCACTAAATGTGTTACAGTAGTCCCCTCTTATCTGCAGGGATTACTTTCTTAGACCTCTACTAGAGACCTGAAATCAAGTATAGTACCGAACCCTATATATACTATGCTTTTGTCTTAAAATGCATACCTGTGAGACAATTTTATTTATAAATTAGGCACAGGAGATAAATAGTATCTAATAATAAAATAGAATCCTCATAACAATGTATTGTAATAAAAGTTATGTGAATGCAGTCTCTCTGTCTCTCTCAAAATATATATTGTACTCACCCTTCTTCTTGCGCTGGTGTGAGACGATTAAGCCCCCAGGTGATGAGATGAGGTGAGGTGAGTGGTGTAGGCAGATTGTCAGGCACTGTTAGGCTGCTATTGACCTTTTGACCACAAGTCAGGAGAAAGATCATCTGCTTTGGGGGATCTTGGATCATGGAGCCATGACGATGTCCTACAGATGGACCAATGTCAGGAACAGAGGATGTGGATGACTAACGGTTGGGTAGTGCATACAGTGTGGACACACTTGAGGACTAAACTCTGATATTTTACTTCTCTTGCCCAAATTCCTATCTAAGGGCCCTGGGGAGTCTGCTCCACAAACTATAAAATCTCTTTAGAGGGTTCCTATTTAACATGGTTCACTTTCCAACCCTACTCTGGTATAATATCACATGATAGATAAAGAAGGAAATTAAAATATTTTACCCCAAATATATTTATTTGCCATATTTTGAAATGATCTGCAAAGCTATTTTTGCAGGGGACAATTGTCTCTGCAAAGAATCTCTATTAAAACAGCTAGATCTTTCCCCGTTCCAGGCCCTCCCAATCCTGAAGAGATTAACTGAGCATCTAGCACCTAATAGAGGCCTGAATAGGAAACATTTGCCATCTACTGTCTCCAAGGGTGGTCACCTATGAGATTTCATCTATACAACAAGGGACTTGCTCTCCATAACCCCTTATCTTGACCCAGACACGCCTTACTAGTGATTCCAGGCCTTTCAATAATAACTTAGCTTTTTCATCCAATTGCCCATCAGAAAATGTTTGAATCCACCTGTGCCCTGTAAGCCTCCTGCTCCAAGTTGTCCTACCTTTCCAAACGGAATCCGTGCATACCCACATGCACTGATTGATGCCTGACGCCTCCCTCAAACATGTAAAACCAAACTGCCAACCACCTTGGACACATGTTCTCAGAACTTCTTGAGATTGTGCCCTAGGCGTTGGTCACTCATATTTGGGCAGAATAAATTGCATTAACTATTTTACAGAGTTTGACTCCTTTCCACGACACCCTGGACAAAGGATGATTTACATCCCAGGTGGGACAGGGCAGGATGGTGCCAGATCTCATCATGTTACTTGGAATGATGCACAATTTACAACTTATAAATTGTTTTACTTCTGGAATTTTCTATTTAATATTTCCAAAACTCAGTTGTCACCAGGTAATGGAAACCATGGGGGAAAAAAAAACTGGATAAGCAGGGGGTCTACTGTAATTAAGTCATGGAGAATGCTATCTCATCTCCCCAAGGACTACCACTGTTGTTAAATGGAGTTCATTTAATAGGGCTCGTCCAGTTTTCAACAGAATAAAATAATTACATCTCATTGCTTGAGCAGGGTAACATGGTTAGACAGGTCTGAATAAGAGCCTTATTTTTAAAACATATGAAAACAAAACTCTCTGTCGTTTATGAAAACTATTTTTAATTTATATTCTTGTCTACATGCACACAGGCCAAACCAGTGACTTGGTGCCTGCATCATGACCTTAACAGGACAGCTGATGAGTAAAGCAGAACTCAACTTTGTAGTGGGGAGGTCAGAGCAAGAGCGCACATGTATTCCGGTGCCTCATGAAGCCAAAATGAGCAAATGCAAGATGGTGGGATGAGGGGTGATGTTTACAGATCTGGATCTTTCTCCACAACTGTAGCCTGTGGGCCCTGGGACCGAGTAAATTAAGATGGGAACCACGTGACTGGCAGCCTCCGAGTTGGTTTTATTGCCATATGATGCCTACACCAGGGGAATTGAACAATGTCCTGGACTAAGCCTGAGTCAGAAAGTGAAACTTTGACAAAAGGTTTCATAAGTTTCAAAACGACATATAAATTCCCGTGGTCCCTTCCGTCAATTCACTGCCAGTCAACACCACCAACTCCTGAAGGACAAGGGGGATGGAGGGAAGGAAGTATCAACAGAGAGTGGCAACTTCACAGAGTGTCCTGAGTGGTCTAGGTTGGAGGGAAGGAGGTATCAGTAGAGAGTGGTCACCTTCACAGAGTGTCCTGAGTGGCCTAGGTTTATTCTTCAGTAGTGCAAATAAACTGTGTCTAAACTCTCTGGGGCTCCAAGTGGGAGCTTCAAATTCTTAAATCTAGATGGACAGTCCTGTGTTTCTCCAGGTGTGATTCCTGGACCAGCAGCAGCAGATCACCTGGGAAATTTACTGGGAATGCACATTATAAGCTCCCCCCAGGCCTCCTGAATCAGAAGCCCAGGGTGAGACCAGCAATCCGGCTTTCATGGCCAGCAGGGGATCCTGATGCACGCTCAAGTTTGAGAACAACTGGGATACACATTCCACATTACCAGCATTCTTAATCTTATTTATGGAGGGCTCTAAATCCTGCTAACTGAACCACTCTAAATTAGCTGAGAATTAAAAGAAGAAGGAATGCTATTACGTAAGTGAAGGCTATTCAAATCTCCACGCCTTGAGGAACTCCTTGAGCCCTGGAGGGCAGTGGCAGGGGAGGAAGTATTATAGTAACCGGTGGTTACAGACCAGAGATTGAGGCCAGGCTCCTGGTTCAAGTGCATGCACCGCTGTGTCCAGCTGCATATTCGGGGCTCAGTTCCCTTAACCTCTTTGTATCTTGTTTCCTTCTTCCATAAAATGCTGATCTATAGCACCTACCTTATGGAGCTGTTGGAGGGTTAAATCAGTTGAGTGAAGCATTTAGAAGCTTTCCTGGCCACGACGAAGTGCTGCTTCTTCTTGTTGGTATTATTTATCTGAATTAATTTTCAGTTCTTCTCCCATTTTTAATAGATCTCAGCCGTGCTCTTATCTTCTTCCATAGCAACACGTCAAAAAACAAATGCACCATCATCCTTTCCATTTAAATTAGGAATGTGACCAGATTTAAGGAACAGACATTCAGTTTAAACAAATGAAAAGTTATTTTTCTTTCCTCGGAATCTGAGGCCTGGCAGTTGCTGATGTCTTTTAGTGACTCATTCATGTGACTCTCCTCTAAGACCACTTCCTTTTAGCTCTGCAGAGTCAGAACTGGATCACTCGTGGGTCAGTAGGCCTGGGGTGGGAGATGAGAATTTAAATGGCCAACAAGTCTGCAGGGACTGCTGCTGCTGCCAGCCTGCAGGCTGCACTTAAAAGCCAATGCCTTGACCGCATCAGGACTCATCATCTGAGACTGGGAACATTGTGCCTTGAAGGAAATCAGGATGGTGTTAGCACGAGTGAAGGTGGACAGATGTGAGGTCTCAACAGGCAGCCCGAGACACATCTCCTTCCAGCAGGCTTTGTCCTGACTTTCCTTGCTCTGATGAGGTCACCATCCATGTCCTAATCCCCAGAATTCATGGCACATCCTTGTGGATAACAATGACCATCTTCAAGTGACCAGAGGACACACTGAGGATGCTGAGTTTTGGTGGAGTATTTCATATGATGCTGGTAGTGAAAAGAGGTTTCTTCTGCCTGAAAACTGGTATTATAGTAGAAATGTGGCACAGCAGCTATAGCCTGCAGGGGCTTCTCCCATCTCTGGACATCCTTTCTTTCTCTGCATGACACTCCTGCACGCTGGCTGAGCACCTGCTGACCTCAGAGGGGTGTCCTTCTGAGGAAGTTTGTGGTCAGACCAGAAGGCATAACTCTCATAGAGGCAAAATCACTTTGGAAAATACAAGTAACTTTAATAAATCCCTTCCAATTTGGGAACAGATTATCATGTCTTTATTGAATCCCATATAAAATGATAGAAGTTTATATTCATTAAACATGGACTACATGCCAGGCACTCTAAAATACCCTAAGTAATGCATTTAATCTTCACAACAACCCACTGAGGAAAGTGCCAGCATCATGCCCGTGGATTGGTGAGAGAACTGAGGCACGGAGAGGTTAAGGAGCTTGCCCAGGTCACACAGCTTGTCAGTGGTGGGGCCAGCTTTGAATATAGGTGGTCTGGATTTGGTGCAGTTTCTCTCCAAAAAGAAAGGTCTTGGCTGGCACCTTGGATATTGTAGGAAAAACACATATCTTCAAGTACCAGAATCAGAGACTACGGTAAGCTATTTCCCTGGAAGAGGCACAGGGGAAACAGGGCAGCTGGGGAGTCACAGGCTCACAGCTCCCTTCAGCTGGGGAAATCACAGACTCACAGCCCCACTCCGGCTCATTGCAGACACGTGCTCCCAGGGTGGAATAGAGAGTTTTGCAAGTGGTTCTGTTGTCCGTCTCTTTGTCACTTCTGGATTTCCTGCACCTGGAACAGTGATCAGTGCAGAGGAGTTGCTCCTTGTCCCCGTGCTGCAGAATGAATTAGGTGACGAGCACAATGTCCCTCACCGAGCATTTTACCCATGCTTGGGTCCTCAGTCGCCTCCTGGGTCTACTTCACCAGGGTATAGTTACGCTAAATGGTTTTCTCAAAATATGTTTAGCGATGCCCTGGTATAAACACACCTGGTGATAATTTTGGATATGACATGATGGGCGACTACCTCCTATCCTCCACCACAGCCTCATTCTGATTTTTGTTTTAACTCTGTAATTATGCAAACTCAAGTTTTATATGTGATTGATTTTTTTCCCTGCATTATGGAGGAATTTTCCTTTGTGTGTACATGTGATAGATGGAAAGAGAGAGATAGGCAACTACATCAGCAACACAGAACAGCAAAATCGCCAGCTACTGAACCCACAGGCATCTTTTTGACTAGCAAAGGATAATCAGCAACCAGCCTCACTAATTTCCATGTTTTAACCCCAACTGAGAAAAGTGCCTTCCTGCAGGTGGTGTCACTTCAGTCCCCTCCCTGAATGTCTTCAGCCTGGTAGAGCCCAGGTTTGTACTCTCCCTTAAGGGTCAAGAGACCATCATGAAAAGCTACTGAGCTAAGCCCTGGGGATGCAAAGTGAGCAAGACATGGTCCCTGCCCTCATGAGTTTTACATTTTAACTGGGAAAATGGAATATTGACAGCGAAGGGCATAAGCATAGAATTGCATTGTGGTCATTTCTATGAAACGGGATAGGGGGCACTCCCGGAGCGGATCCCAGGCGACCTGGCCTGAGTCTTCACTTCGCTTCTAAAGGATGGGTAGGAATGTGTCAAAGATGGGGAGAAGTCATTCCAGGGGGAGGAAACTGAAGGCGCAAAGGTCCCAGGCAGGGAGGAGAGTGAAGTGTTCAAAGCGCCAAAGAAGCTTTTGCTGTCATCTATCCACTGCAGGCTCCCCAGAAGTGGAGCATTCTCCAGAGGTTTGGGGAAACCACCCCATGTGAGTCTTTTGGAGTTGGGGTCCTGTCTCCCACGAAAGGGCCGGACAAGGCCAGGCCCTGGCTCCCTTGCCCCTGTGGTCTGTGATGAGGCATTCGTGACTTTGAGATGGGGGCGGGGATGTTAGCTCAGTGCAGTAGGGACTTTAGGGTTCAGCCAGGTGATGACGATGCAGGTAATGGCATCTGGTGGCCTTGGTGCCAGCCGGGTTCCCTCGACTGCTTTCCCCATCCTAAGACTCGTCCTGTAGCACCCCCATCAGGCCTATGGGCTCTCCAATAGCCTTGCGCCCAGCAGTAACTTCCCATTGCCCTTTGACTTAAGTTAACCAGAGGCAGATTCTCTTCTTGGCAGAGCAGAACCTTGACCCTTACAGAGGACCGGTGTGGCCGGAGCCCAGGGAGGAGGGAGAAAGTGCAGGACCCGTCAGAGGGGCCAGCCCCTCCCTGCCCTGCAGGGCCTTGGCAGTGGCAAGCTACGAAAGGGTTTCAAACACATGGGTAAGGGGCATGCTGTATAAAAAACTCATTGTTTCCTGAGGCATACAGGGTTTGGAAGGGGACTGGGAGGATTCTATTTTCTCTTTCTTTTGAACATCTGGAACTCTAAAGAGTGTTAATTTTTAAGTTGCCACGAGGAGTGATGGAAGAAACGGGTTACCCATTTAGAGGATGATTATCAAGCTGCAGCCTGCATGAAGTCCATTTTTATAGCTTGCTCTGGCCCCCCAAAACACAGAGTTGATAATGACAGTTGGGTAATGCTTTGAGTTCAATGGCGTAGCAATAAAGAAATCTAAGTGGAAAGTGCTTCTCACTCCTGGCTAAGTCCTTCTCTCAGCAAAATTTCACTTCAAGTGTCTTTTCATAATAAAATAATTCTGCATTCCAGCTGAGAACTCCATGCACTCACTCGCTAGTCATGTGGCAATAGCCTGTTTTTTCACTGCTGGGCAGGATTTGCTAATGGGCACTTTATTGCTAAGTGTGTTGTCCCTTTGGGAAAAAAATAATTTTATCCCAGCGCATGTCTGTCTCCAAGTCTACTGATCAGTGGCGTTATTATGCTTGCAAGAGTCATTTGTAAGCTTTCCAAGTGATATGCCAACGTCTCTCCCCTCCTCCAGGTAAAAGAGAAAAAATGCTAAAAGCAAAAAGCTAGATCTCCCAGGGGATGGGGGGAAGTGTCCTTGCCATCAAATCGATGTTTATCTTACATGTGTTATAAATCAGGATATGCCCTGCTCGCTGCTTTTTTTGTGCGTGTTCCCAAAGTTAGCCTAGCTATTAAATAAGAGCAGAAGTGGTCTCAGAAGAGAATTTAAGTTCCTGTCTCACTCCTTAGCTGTCAGACTGAGAGAAAGGGCCCCAAACTCTGAGCCGTGATTTTCTCATCTGTGAAAAGGGAACAGTAAGGATATTTGGTTTTTAGGATGATTGTGAAGATTAAATGACATAATAAAGTCTAAAAAGCACTGAGCATTATTTTGAGTACAGAAGAAATGCTACTTTGCAGTTGTCTCTGCTTTTTCTTTCTTCAGTAGGTGCAATTTTTGCAAATGCCTCAATATTCAATGGATAGTCTATGTTTGAGAGTATTCTTCTCACCTGTACTGTTAATCACAAGCCAATTTGGGGACAAGACAGAGATAACCTCTGTGTCTTTATTTTTTCTTAAAACATTGCTGAATTTTTTAAAAACAAAACTTTCCTGAAACTTGCTTGTTCTGTGCTGAGAACTAACACACACTCAGTCCTTACTGGCAGTGACTGTCTGTGAGAGGTTTGTGTGTGTGTGGTGTGGATGTTCTTAAAAACATTTTCATAGATGGATAAGCTGATATTCAAGAGGTTGGGTAACTGCCTAGGGTTGCCACTGAAGTAAGAGTCAAACAAGGCAATGAATTAAGGTGCTTGAGAAGCCGAGTTTCTTCGTAATCTTGAAACATCCTCCCAGCTTCTCTGCCATTCTTTGGTGCTGTCATTCCTAAAGGAAGATAATCCCAATTTAGAATATGTAGGTCAGCATGACAGGTGGTCTGGAAATGGGTCATTAGAATGTCAGATATTCTGGCAACAGTGGTTCTCAAATTCAGCCATGTGGGCTGCCAGGTCCATGCCTCCTGCCCCCATGAAGTGAACTTGAACTTTCTTATTGGTGGCTCTCAAAGGAGAGACCAAACAAGGCACTGACCCGCCATAGTTGTTGTCAAGCAACTCGTGTAAGCCCAAAACCACCCAGGGAATGTCCTTCCCACAGGTGAGCTTGTGTGGGGTCCTAAGCTTGACTTGTTCATGGTGGCTGCCACCAGAACAGAGGGGAAAACTGAGTAAAAACCATCCTATATTCACTAATAAAGTATAATATACAAGTGTATTTCTCTTTTATAAAACTTCTTACCCAATACATTTAGTGAACTCAATTCTTTTTTTTTTTTTATTTTTTACCTTATTAGGCAGGAATAACATTGATCTCAAAGCTACTTAGGGAACAAATAAGAAAAAAGCTACTATAGGAAAATCACTTTTAATTAATTAGATGTGAAAATTCTTTAAAAATTTTTTTATTATTATACTTTAAGCTCTGGGTTACATGTGCAGAACGTGCAGTTTTGTTGCATAGGTATACATGTGCCCTGGTGGTTTGCTGCACCTATCAACCCATCACCTACATTAGGTATTTCTCTCCCCTAGCCCTCCAACCCCCTGACAGGCCCCAGTGTATGATGTTCCCCACCCTGTGTCCATGTGTTCTCATTGATCAAATCCCACTTATGAGTGAGAACATGTAGTGTTTGGTTTTCTGATCTTGTGATAGTTTTCTGAGGATGATGGTTTCCACCTTCATCCGTGTTCCTGTAAAGGACATGAACTCATTCTTTTCTATGGCTACAAAGTATCCCATGGTATATATGTGCCACGTTTTCTTAATTCAGTCTATCATTGATGGGCATTTGGGTTGACTCCAAGTCTTTGCTATTGTGAATAGTGTCGCAATAAACATGTGTGTGCATGTGTCTTTATCACAGAATGATATATAATCCTTTGGGTATATGCCCAGTAATGGGATGGCTGGGTCGAATGATGTTTCCAGTTCTATGTCCTTGAGAAATCGCCACACTGTCTTCCACAATGGTTGAACTAATTTACACTCCTACCAACAGTGTAAAAGCGTTCCTATTTTTCCACAACCTCTCCAGCATCTGTTGTTTCCTGACTTTTTAATGATGGCCATTCTAACTGGCATGAGATGATATCTCATTTGGTTTTGATTTGCATTTCTCTAATGATCAGTGATGATGAGCATTTTTTCATATGTCTGTTGGCTGCATAAATGTCTTCTTTTGAGAAGTGTCTGTTCATATCCTTTGCCCATTTTTTGATGGAGTTGTTTGTTTTTTTCTTGTAAATTTGTTTAAGTTCCTTGTAGAGTCTCGATATTAGCCCTTTGTCAGCTGGATAGATTGCAAAAATTTTCTCCCATTCTGTAGGTTGCCTGTTCATGCTGATGATAGTTTCTTTTGCTGTGCAGAAGCTCTTTAGTTTAATTAGATCCCATTTGTTAATTTTGGCTTTTGTTGTCATTGCTTTTGGTGTTTTAGAAATGAAGTCTTTGCCCATGCCTATGTCCTGAATGGTATTGCCCAGGTTTTCTTCTAGGATTTTTATGGTCCTAGGTCTTACATTTAAGTCTTTGATCCATCTTGAGTTGGTTTTTGTAAAAGATGTAAGGAAGGTGTCCAGTTTCAGCTTTCTGGGTATGGCTAGCCAGTATTCCCAACACCATTTATTAAATAGGGAATCTTTTCCCCATTGCTTGTGTCTGTCAGATTTGTCAAGGATCAGATGGTTGTAGCTGTGTGGTGTTATTTCTGAGGCCTCTGTTCTGTTCCATTGGCCTATATATCTGTTTGGGTACCAGTACCATGCTGTTTTAGTTACTGTAGCCTTGTAGTATAGTTTGAAGTCAGGTAGCGTGATAGCTCCAGCTTTGTTCTTCTTGCCCAGGATTGTCTTGGCTATGCAGGCTCTTTTTTGGTTCTATATGAAGTTTAAAGTAGTTTTTTCCAATTCCGTGAACAAAGTCACTGGTAGCTTGTAGTTCTGCTTGAAGAGATCCTTCACATCCCTTGTAAGTTGTATTCCTAGGTATTTTATTCTCTTAGCAGCAATTGTGAATGGGAGTTCACTCATGATTTGGCTCTCTGTTTGTCTGTTATTAGTGTATAGGAATACTTGTGATTTTTGCACATTGATTTTGTATACTAACTTTGCTGAAGTTGCTTATCAGCTTAAGGAGGTTTTGGGCTGAGACGATGGGGTTTTCTAAATATACAATCATGTCATCTGCAAACAGAGTCAATATGACTTCCTCTCTTCCTATTTGAATACCCTTTATTGCTTTCTCTTGCCTGATTGCCGTGCCCAGAACTTCCAATACTATGTTGAAAAGGAGTGGTGAGAGAGGGCATCCTTGTCCTGTGCCGGTTTTCAAAGGGAGTGATTCCAGTTTTTGCCCATTCAGTATGATATTGGCTGTGGGTTTGTCATAAATAGCTCTTATTATTTTGAGATATGTTCCATCGATACCTAGTTAACTGAGAGTTTTTAGCATGAAGGAGTGTTGAATTTTATCGAAGACCTTTTCTGCATCTATTGAGATAATCATGTGGTTTTTGTCATTGGTTCTGTTTATGTGATGGAGTATATTTATTGATTTGCATATGTTGAACGGCTGTAAATTCTAGTAAGTTCTAGTAGAGTTGAATTTGCTCCTGACCAAGCTTTCTGATGATCTTACAAGTCACTACTGTGGTCTGTAGTGGGAGGGATTATCATGGAGGAAATGTGGATAGTTCAAGCTCATTGCCAAGTAATATGGTTTAGATCTCTGTCCATGCCCAAATTTCATGCTGAATTGTAGTCCCCAATGTTGGAGTAGGGCCTGGTGGGAAGTGATTGAATCCTGGGGGTGGATTTCCCCCTTTGTGCTGTTCTCCTGACAGTGGGTGAGTTCTCATGAGATCTTGACATTCAAAAGTGTGTGGCACCTCCCTCATCCTTCCTCCTGTTCCAGTCATGTAAAGGCTGCCACTCCCTTCACCCTCCACCATGATTGAAAGTTTCCTGAGACCTCCCCAAAAGCCAAGCAGATGCCAGCATTATGCTTCCTGTATAGCTTCCTATGAGCCAATTAAACCTATTTTCTTTATAAATTACTCAGCCTCAGGTATTTCTTTATAGCTGTGGGAGGATGGGCTAATACACCAATCAAATATGATAAAGTCGGAGGACAGGGTGGGACAGGGGAATATGTCTACTGTTTCTGACACGGTCCCTCTAATCTTCCGAAACAGTGATTCTCAACTGGGGACGATTCCCCTCCCAACCAGGAGATATTTGGCAACAACTGGAGACATTTTTAGTTGTCACAAGGGGGCGGGGGTGCTCTTGGCATCTAGTGAGTGGAGTCCAGGGACTCTGCTAAACATCCTACAATGCACTGGACTGACCCTCACAACAAAGAATAATCTGGCTCCAAATGTCCATAGTTCGAAGATCAAGAAATCCTGTTTGAAGTTTAAAAACAAAAAGTTGATCATCAAAAATCTAGAATTGTCCACCAAAAAGGTCAATTTTATTGTATATCAATTTAAGTGTAGAAAAATAAAACATTATCACATAGGCCTCTAGATTTAATTACCAATTTACAGAAAATGCAGAAGAGCAGGACATGTTAAAATGAGGCCAGGAGGATGCAATTTGCAAAATCTAGACTTTAGAAAAGTCTGTAGTACATGTGACCTTACCAAACCTTGTAAGAAAATAAAAGACCTGAGATACATATCAATGAATTGCAGTGTATAGACCTCATTTCTAAAACCAAACTAAAAAAGTCGTTCTTCGATGTTCACAGGTGATTGGTTCCAGGACAACCTTCCACCCCCAACCCCCAACACCAAAATGTATGAATGCTCAATCCTCTAGCATAAAATGGCATAATATTTGCATGTAACTTACACACATCCTCCCATATACTTTAAATCATCTCTAGATTACTTGCAATACCTAACACAGTGTAAATGTTATATAGTTGGTATATTGTATTTTTTATTTGTATTTTTATTGTTGTATTGTTATGTTTTATTTTCTTCAACTAGTTTTGATCTGCATTTGCTTGAATCTATGGACGTAGAACCCACACAGATACAAAGGCCATTGGATGTAAGATGATTAAGGAGGTGAACAGGAACGGAATATCTCATGGTGTTAAAACATTATTGTTTTTAGTGCAATATCATATTGTGGTTGGGTATAAAGGAGTCTCTGTCTTTTAGTGATATATTTTGATATACCCACAGATGAAATTATGTTTGAATTCTGTTTCAAAATAATTGGAGGGAGGAGAGTCTGTGATTACAGATAGAACTAAATTGGCATGAGTTGATCCCAGTTGATGAATGCATGGGGCTCATTATTCTTTCTCTGTACTTTTGTCTATGTTTGGAATTTTCCATACTAAAATGTTTTCAAAAACAAACAGTGCCAAAAGCTGAGTTACATCGGCCAAATTCTCATAGCTCAGGCAATGCTATTTAACTCAGACGGGCTCTGCATGTCTGTTCTCCTCACAGTACCCCATGAGACCACCGAGGGGCCTCCTTGGCCTCCACAGAGGACACTGGGACTTGGAGTTTGAGCAATTGCCTGTGTGCGTGGGTGCGTTAGTGGTGGGGCTGGAATTCAAGCTCAGATCCTTCTGCCCCCAAATCCTGGTTCTTTCTGCTCTGCCCTCTTGCCCACCTCCTGCAGAAGGCAGGTGTTGTTGTGCAGGGTGGGCGGGAGCCTATGCTAATCAGCTCCCTTCCAAAGCTGCACATAAGCTCTCCTTGTCACCTGGTATTTGGACAGCTGAACCTTAAGGAATCACAACATAATGCCTGATTTCTACCCTGGGAACTGCAAACTAATTCCAGGTCGAAATGTAAATATTGTCCCCATGGAGAAGAGGTGGTTTTAGCTGCTTATAAATGGGAAATACTGACATCTGTTAATATTGATAGTTATTCCTTGAAAAATGACTTCAAGGTCCTACTAATCAATTTTCTCTCAGAATGAAGAATAGCACCCTCTGCTCTCCTGGAATCACAACACGTATTTATAAATATATGCTTTACAGAACAGACGGGAAAAATGAGCCAAGTCTTTGGCATGATGATCCGTTATTCAGAGTGAAGAAAGCAATTATTAGCATCTATATTGGACTTTGAATTTACAAAATTCCTTCTTTAAAAAAAATGGCCATTGCAGCTATTTTGTGTTTCAGTTGTTTGATATTCTAATAGGTATACTGAAGTGTGCTACTTGGCATTGGATTGAAAGTTAACAAGGGCTGGGACTGTTTCTTTTTTTCTCACTTGGTAAATAGGTAGCTTTGCACTTGGCTAGAAACATCTGGATGATTTAGGCACTGGCTTGTAACAATGTTTGCTTTGCTGTGTCCTCCTAGAACTGATGTTTGCATGAAAGGCTCATGGCAATGAGTTTCTTACTCAGCCTGGATTTAATGTGAGATGTATGAGGGAGCTTTTGGTTCTCTCTCTTCAAAACCCTCCTGGGAGCTGGGATCTGGAGAGGCGTGAATTGGATTCTAAGATGATCTCTTGTTGTAATCCCTGCCCTTGAATGTGGGTGTGACTTGTAACTTGCTTTTAGCAATTGAAAATGGCAAAGGGGATGGAATGTCATTTATATAATTGTGTTACAATAGATTGCAACATCTGTCTTGCTAGGAGACCCTCTCTCCCTTGCTAGCTTTGAGAACAACCCCACCCCCTCCCCCGCCATGCTAAGGATGCTCCTGTGGCAGGAACTGTGGGCATCCTCTGGGTAACAGCCAACAAGGAAGACCTCAGTCTGACAGCTATGAGGGAGTGTGGCTGCCATCCAACCATGTGAACTCAGAGGTGAATCCTGCCACAAGCAAGCCACTGTGGGCACCTTGATTGCAGCCTATGAGAGACCCGGAAGCAGAGAGAGGGCCCAGCTAAGCTGTGCTGGACTCCTGGCCCAGAGAAACCGCGAGATCATAAAAATGTGTTGTTTTAAGGAACTAGTTTGTGGTCAGTTGTTACACAGCAATAAACTGATACAGTAGGTAAAATAACCCACTGTGGTTACCCAGGTAGTTAATGGCAGACCAGGGACTAAAATTAATTTCACTTTACTCTTTCTGAGAGTTTGCTCAAGGCAAAATTTTTAGGCTCTTGATGTAAAGCAAGAAGATTATCTGGTGGATTTGGTGATAGAAAATGAACAAGTTTTGAGGGTAAGAACTTCAAGAGCTCTTCTAGCACATTCCCAATTTGCCTTTTTATAAAAGTGGGAGACTTCTGAGGATCCAATATCATATCCCAATATCTCAGCACTTACTATAGCCTAGGATTTTTGAGAAAACTAGCTTATTTAATCCTCAAAATAACCATATTTATTCTGTATTATTTATGCTTAACTATATTATTATGCTTAAAAGAAAATAAATGTCCAGAGAGATTCAACGACTTGAAACATCTTATGCAGGTGGTGAGCAGTCTGACACCATAGTCCAGCTCTCAACCTCCACAACCTGCAGGTCCATTTTAGTAAAATAAAACTGCCTGGCACATAGTTATAAAGTAGGCACAAGATCGTATTCCAGTGTTATGAATGAGTGAACACACTGCAGATATGTGGGGACTTGGGTGTGCAGGTGGGTTGTAAAATGTGCCTGGGATTTGGTTTAAGCAGGTATGATAACACATGCAGACACAGAAATGATTGTCATTAAGAAAGAAGTTATATTATGCTCACAGTCCTGAGAAACAGGGAGCAGACTCACCGTATGGGGCCATGGGGAGAAGCACAAAGGGAGACGAGTGGGCAGTGGGAAGGAGGAGCTGTGGTGGGAGCCTTCACTGTGTTTTCATGGGAAGGGATGGGAGAAACAAAGTGAGCAAGTGGGGCAGGCTTTGCATTGGAAGTTTTGAATAATTCTGGCAGTCTTTGAGCTATAGGAGTGATAAGGTTTTGCTGCGTCCCCACCCAAATCTCACCTCGAATTGTAATAATCTCCACCTGTCAAGGGCAGGGCCAGGTGGAGATAATTGAATCATGGGGGCGGTTTCCCCCATACTGTTCTCATGGTAGTGAATAAGTCTCAGGAGATCCGATGGTTTTATAAATGAGAGTTCCTGTGTACACGCTCTCTTGCCTGCTGCCGTGTAAGATGTGACTTTGCTCTTCATTTGCCTTCTGCCATGATTATGAGGCCTCCACAGCCATGTGAAACTGTGAGTCCATTAAACCTCTTTCCTTTGTAAATTACCCAGTCTCAGGTATGTCTTTATTAGCAGTGTGAGAACAGACTAATATGAGGAGCTTATCCTAGTTGTTTGGTATCTAGCTCTGGGGTGATTAGGGGAGGAGAATTGTTTGTCAGACTTCAAGAGCTTAAGAAGGTGTGGGTATGAACTCTGACTGATTTCCATATGCAAGGTGTGCTCTCAGGCAAGACATTTGCTATCTAGGAATTAGCTAACCCTAGGAGAAGTGGTCCTTTTCCAGGTCCCCAAGGCCTCAGATGCCAGAGCGTCAGCAATACAGAAAATAAGAAAATATAGTTAACATAAGATGCTATAATGCCATATGAGCTGTTGACAAAGCATTGGCAATAGTTAGGAGATCAGACTCTTTCTAAGTTATAAAAGAGCACCGCAGAAAAGTTAACTCCTGGCCGGCCGTGGTGGGTCATGCCTGTAACCCCAGCACTTTGGAAGGCCGAGGCGGGTGGATTACCTGAGGTTGGGAGTTCAAGACCAGCCTGACCAACATGGAGAAGCCCTATCACTATTAAAAATACAAAATTAGCCGGGCGTGGTAGTGCATGCCTGTAATCCTAGCTACTCAAGAGGCTGAGGCAGAAGAATCGCTTGAACCTGGGAGGTGGAGGTTGCGGTGAGCCGAGACTGTGCCATTGCATTCCAGGCTGCAACAAGAGCAAAACTCCATCTCAAAAAAAAAAAAAAAACCAACAACAACATGTTAATTCCTTACAGATGAACTTGGGTCTTTGGGCCAAAGGCATCGGTGTGTCATTGTTATTCCAAGCACAGATAGTGAGATGAGAGATTCCAACTCCTCCCTCCTCTGAAACAGTGACGTTATGTTTACATGTTGAGAAAAACACAGTGGCTATCTCCTTTCTTAGGTAATGTGTGTTTGATCTCTCTTGTTGTTTTTCTGTGCTTAAATACAATCATTGCTTTTAGAGACCCCCGATTGGCCCTTTGTCATAATAAGCACTGACAATGATTTCTAAAGTATAGCCTCCTCTCTCTTTAAGGGATTGAATGCTCGACATCCAATACTCTCCTGACTCACAGAGTTAGCCAGTGCAGGCTTTGTTTTTGGTGCATCTTCCAGAAAACTCACCCGTCTATTTACCCATTGGGTTAGTTACATTCATCATGAACTGTGGAAGGTGGATGTTGAAAAAGGGCAAGATTCCTCTAAGAAGTCTATTACGAAGCCCAGCTTTTCTTCCCTTTCAAGTCTATAACCCATTTTTTTTTCTACAAAGAAGAATACATCATTTTCTTTTTAATGTGGTGTGAATATGGAAAGACTGGAAACTGTGTCTGAGCATCACAACAAGAAAATCACCCTGCCTCCCATCCCCAGCATCAGAAATCCTGTCATTTGCAGCAACATGGGTAAAACTGCAGGTCATTATGTTAAGTGAAATAAGGCAAGCACAGAAAGACAAATATTGCATGTTCTCACTCATATGTGAGAGCTACAAAAGCAGGTTTTGTGAAGATAATAGATTGGTGGTTACCAGAAGCCAGGAAGAGCTGGTGGGGGCAAAGGGGAAGATTGAAGAGAGACTGATTAATAGGTATACCTACACAGTTTGATAGAAGAAATAAGACCTACTGTTTGATAGGTCAGTAGGGTGACTATAGTTTACAATAATCTATTGTATATTTCAAAATAGCTAGAAGAAAATAATTCCAATATTTCTGGCATAATGAAAAGATATTTAACATGATGAATACTCTAATTATACTGATTTTTACAAATTATATGAATGCATTAAGTTATCATATGTACCCCCAAAATAGGTATATTTATTATGTATCAAAAATAAAATATAAAAGTATCTAAGGTCTTCCCCATAAATATATTGGAAGGCATAGAAACATACAGTTAAGAAGCAAAAAGGAAGTTGACAAAAAGATGCAACCATGTCAGATGCTTCCTGAATTAATCCACAAAATGTATGGAGAAGATCCAAAAAACTTAGAATGTCTTTTAGGGTAGACTGTTTTATCTGCAAGTCAGAGTGCTGATAAAATTCTGCCAGGCATTCTCCAACATGGTCTGTTCACGTCTCATCTTCATTCATTCACTCATTTATTTCTTCAATTGACAAATGCTTATTGAGCACCAACTGCACGCTGTACATGATTCAGGTGCTGAGGAGAAAGCAGTGAGCAATCATTTCCTACCTTCACAGGGCTTACACTCTGATGATGGGCACAGCCATCGGAATCTGTTCTG
>NW_026652307.1:1135578-1149111 GCF_009828535.3 Hylobates moloch | reverse complement strand
TTTTTTTTTTTTTTTTTTTGAAAAATAAATGGAAACTAAGCTATCTTTATCAGGAGCATGTTTCTCTCTTATTTGTTTTTATTTAAAGACACGATGGCTTTAATGTGGATGTGGCAAGGGAGGAGGAAGAAGGATCTCTTAAATGTCTTCTGGGGTACAAACCAGGCCAGAAGTGTAGTAGTTTGTCAGTAGAGGGAAGAAGGTGAGTGAACCTTCAGAAGCAGTGGCATGCTGGTAAATGTTAACAACTATTTCTCTAAGGGAAAAAAGATAGCAATTTCTGCCATTTACTAATTTCAAGCAACCAAGCTGACATCATTGAATGCAGATTTCAGAAGAGATGCATGAGATAGCTGGAATGAGCCGGCTTCTTCACAGCACGCTCTTAGAAGAGGAAATGGGCAACACATGGTGATGAATTGGGTGTGGGGAATGAAGGGGAGAAAGAGGTGCCAAGAATGATTGGTAGCTTCTGATTTTCTGAATAGGTTGAATGATGGAAATGTCCACAGGTAGAAACAATGAAGAGGAACAGATGTGGGTGAAAAAGACCTGTGAAGCCAACAATAATGGGAGAGTATTAGTCAAAGTTATCAGGGACTGGCAATCTGAAGGGGGAGCCAGAGCCTGAGTGGATGGTATATCAATTCAAATTGTGTGTCAACATTTTTAGGTCTATGCTTACCAAGAGCTCTGTGAATTTTTTTTAACCCAGGATGGAATTCTATTATGATTATTTTGCAAGCCTATTGAATTTGAAGTTTTTGTGACATGTCCTAGAGGGTGGGTCAGGGAGGTGGTAGGATATGCCAGCTAAAAATCAGAGGAGTGTTCAGGCATGGTGGTTCATGCCTGTAACCCCAACACTTGAGGCCAAGAGTTTGAGACCAACCTGGACAACATAATGGGACCCCGTTTATATAAGAAATTTTAAAAAACAGGAAGGCATGGTGGTGCGTGCCTGTAATTCTAGCTGGAAGGCTGAGGTGGGAGAATCAGTTGAGCCCAGGAATTCGAGGCACTTGGCCCAAGAATTTGAGTGCAGTGAGCTATAAGCATGCCGTTGCACTCTAGCCTGGACAAGACCCTGTCTCTATTTTTAAAAAAGAATAGAGAAAAAGAAAATGAGAGGAGTGATCTTGACTGAAGATATACATTTGAGAATCATACAGGTATAAGTAAAATGGAGAGGAGATTACCTAGCCTGAAAGCAAAAGCTTCACCTGTGAAAGGGGTCTCCAATCTCTCCTTTTCTCTCCCTCTTTCTTCTATGAATGCAACATTTACTGTCTGGGTAAAAGAGGATGTGTCCTAAAAGGAAAATGAGAAAAATAAAACCTGGAAGGAGAAAGAAAATGTGGAGAATATTGCTGACTGCAGCGAAGGGAAGAGAATGTTTCCAGAAGGAGGTTGCCACTGAGAGGTCAAGTAAGGGACTGGAGAATGCTTCTGTATCTTGGCAGGTGGGGCCATTGGAGGGAGTAGTTGTGGCCAGGTGAAGGGCTGAGGGGCAGAGCAGAGTAGAGTGAAGAGTAAATGTGAGATAAGAAGATGGATCAGGGGAATAGTCTAATATTTCAAGAGATGAAAGCTAGATTGGACACTCAAGTAAAATGTGAGAAATTTTTTAAACAGAAAATACTTGAGCTAGTTAACATTGATGAAAATGATCCAGTTAAAATATACAAGCAAGAAAGAGACATGAAAATTGCAGAGTAAAGACCTCTGAAAATTCTCTCTTCCATAAAAAAAGAAACTTGCAGAAAAGATCAGAATAAGCTTTTTCGGAATTCTAGAAATTAACCAAAGCTTGCAGCAATGCAGGAAGGGTTTGTTTTTTCCCCAAGAAAAGTGGCTGAATCTTAGAAGAATAAGCTTTGTGGTATTTTAATTTTCCATTGTCTCATCTCCCACTCTCCAATTCCATAATGATCTTGAAAAATAGCAGCTCACATCCCCAGTGCAAACTGAAAGTCACTAGAGAATGCAGAGGGGAGCTAGAACTCTTCAAAGCCTCATTCTCAAAGAACTGTCATTTGTGACATGTCAGGTAATCCCTGGAAGACCCTACTTACAAGGCTGTCTGTATGTGATTGATGTGGAGCTTACACAGTGGGAAAAGCCTTCTCTCTAGCGGTGATTATTTAAAATAATTACTGGCAGTTCTTTTAACTTTGTAGCTGCCTAAGGTGGTAGATAACCATTTATGTAAAAGCATACTAACAAAAAACTTTAAAAGGAAATGCTAAAACTCCTAAAATTCAACATTGAGAAAACAAATAATTCAATTAAAAAGAGGGCACAAGATTGAACAGGCACTTCACCAAAGAAGATAAATAGATGGAAAAGAAGCAAACAAGAAGACGTTCAACATCATATGTCATTAGGGAATTAAAAATGAAAAAATGAGAGTTTCCACTGTACTCCTGTTAGAATGGTTAAAATTCAAAATAACACCAACACAAAATGTTGGTGAGGCTATGGAGTAACAGGAATTCTCATTTATTTCCTAGGAGTAATGCGAATAAAAAAACAATGGTACAGACACTTTGGAAGACAGTTTGGCAATTTCTTACAAAAGAAGAAATTGGCCCAATGTGACAGTCATGTCCTACCAGTTGGCACTTGTATTCCTAGGTATTTGCACAATTGATTTGAAAACTTATATCCACACAGAAACATGCAAACGAGTGATTATAACAACTTTATTAATAATTGCCAAAAATGGAAAGAAAGCAAGTTGTTCTTCAGTAGGTGAATGAACAAAAAATTGTACTACATCTGTACAATGGAGTCTCATTCATCCTTAAGATGAAATGAGCTTTCAAGCTATAAAAAACGTGGGGGGATCGTAGATGCATATTGCTAGGTGAAATAAGTCAGTCTAAAAAGGCTACATACCATATGATTCCAACCATATGACATTCTAAAATAGGAAGAACAGTGGAGATAGTAAAAAGGATAGTAGATGCTGGGGGCCAGGGGGCAGTATGAAGAGAGATGAGTAAGTGGAACATAGGGAATTTTTAGAGAAGTAAAATTATTTTGTATAATACTGTGATGGTGAATACATGATTTTATGCATCTGACATTATGCAGAGGGCATACAGAAGCCCATCAACAATACAGTATAAATGGTAAACCTTAGTGTAAACTACAGACTTTAGGCAATACTAATAATGTATCAATATTGGTTCACCAATTGTAACAAAACTACCACATTTATGCAATAAGTTAATATTTGTGGAAACTATGTGAGAAGAGGGAGGAGGAGTATATGGGAACTCTCTGTATTTTTATGTTCCATTTTTATATAAACTGAAAACTGCTCTAAAAAATAAATCCTATTAAGTAAAAACATCAAAAGGAAACATGGAGCAATGAGAAATCCATAGAGGTTTTGAAAAGCTCTGAAAATATTCCTGGAAAAATAGAGGACCATGCACATACATAGAGCATGAACATGTTCAGGAAAGACCTAAAAAGGCCCTAAGGTCTCACTTCTGGCTGATCTTGAGAATATGTGTGAGCAGCAAGTGAAGGCTAAGGCAGAGTTGTTAATTACCTGGCTGAGTGTTGAAGGCATACCCCTACAAGTAAACGGTGGCTCTCAGCAACACTTAGAGATGTATTCACTCCATCTATTTAAATATGTCTATGTCCAGTAATTAGCTAACCACTAAAGACTTCAGTGATCAAACGCAACAATGAATACAGACTGTTCAGAATTAGTTCAGAAAAGTAACTAAACTAACCAAACAAACAAACAAAAAAACAAACCCAGCAACTACAATAAGCAGCAATTGCAGACCCTGGGGACAGAAGAGGGCAAAGAGAGAATCTGATATTTAGTGTTGCTACATTATATTATTTAAACATCAAGTTTTAAAAAAAATAAGAGAAAAAGGAACGTATGACCCATACACAGGAAGGAAAAAAGCAATCAATAGAAACTATCCCTGAAAGAATGTAGATGTTGAATTTACTAAGTAAATTAGTAGTGCTTAGAGAAAAATTTACAGAAATCAATGCCTACGTTAGAAAAGAATAAAGGTCTGTCTTAAATCGATAACCTAGCTTAAAAAACCTAGGAAAACAAGAGCAAACTATCAGAAAGCAAGCAAAAAAGGAAATAATACAAGAGGAAAATAAATAAAATGGGTCATAGGACATAGGACTTTAAATTAACTACTTAAAATAAATTGAAAGTAATATAGAAAATAGCAAAATGGAAGATGCAAAATGGCAGAGGTAAATCCAATAGTATTAGTAATTACACTAATTGGAAATGGATTAAATTCTTTAATCAAAAGGCAGAGATTGACTTAATGGATAAAAAACATAATCCAACTATATGCTTTCTATAAGAAACATAATTTAGATTCAAAGACAAAAGTATGTTTAAAATAGAAAGATGAAAAAAGATCTATAATGCAAACAGTAACAAAAGGAGAGTCTGGAAAAGCATATACCACAAAAACAGTAAGCAAAAGAGAGCTGGAAAAAGATGCATCATGCAAACAGTAACCAAAATAGAATTGAGGTGGGTATACTAATATTAAAATAGATTTTAGGACAAATATTTGTAGTAGATACAAAGAAAAATACTTGATAATGATAAAAGAATGGATCAAAAAAGAAGATATAGTAATTATAAATGTATGAACCAAGTAACAAAGTCTTAAAATATATGAAGGAAGAATTGATTGAATTGAAGGGAGAAATATAAAATTCAACAATAGAAACCTCAATACCCCACTTTCAATAATGGATATAACAACTAGACAAAAGATCATCTAGGAAATAAAAGAGTTGAACAATACTATAAACAATTATGCATAAGACATATCTATAGAAGAGTCCACCCAACAATAGCATAATATACATTCTTTCCAAGTGTATGTGGAAAATTCTTAAGGATAGATTACATTTTAGGCCATAAAACAAGTCTCAATATATTTAAAAGAACTGAAATCATAACAAACATCTCCTTCAACAACAATGATTGAAATTAGAAATGTAAACAACACACTCCTAAATAGTCAACAGGTTAAAGAAATAGTCACAGTGAAATTAGAAAATACTTTGAAATTAAAAGTCTACATACCAAAATTTATGGAATGCAGTTGAAGTAGTGCTTAGAGAAAAATTTAGAGAAATCAACGCCTACATTAGAAAAGAATAAAGGTCTGTCTTAAATCAATAACCTAGCTTAAAAAACCTAGGAAAACAAGAGCAAACTATCAGAAAGCAAGCAAAAAAGGAAATAATACAAGAGAAAAATAAATAAAATGGGTCATAGGACATTATGTTAAGTGAAATTGTCAGGCACAAAAAGACAAATTAGTACATGATCTCACTCATACTCATCTAAAAAAGGTCAGTATTAGTTAATATTACAGAAGTAGTGTGTGGAATGGTGGTTATTGGGGGTGTGGTGAAGAGTAGTGGTGGGGAGATTTTATCAAAGGATACAAAATTTCAATTTGATGGGAGTAATAAGTCCGAGAGATGTAGTGTACAACATGACGAGTATAGTTAACAATATATTGTATTATTAAAAAACGAAGCTGGGTGCGGTGGCTCACGCCTGTAATCCCAGCACTTTGGGAGGCTGAGGTGGGCGGATCACAAGGTCAAGAGATCAAGACCATCCTGGCTAACACAGTGAAACCCCGTCTCTATTAAAAATACAAAAAATTAGCCGGGCGTGGTGGCGGGCGCCTGTAGTCGCAGCTACTCAGGAGGCTGAGGCAGGAGAATGGCGTGAACCTGGGAGGCAGAGCTTGCAGTGAGCCAAGATTGCGCCACTGCACTCCAGCCTGGGTGGCAAAGCAAGACTCTGTCTCAAAAAAAAAAAAAAAAAAAAAAAAAAGAGTGAATGTAAAGTGTTCTCACCATAAAAATGACAGCTATGTGAGGAATGTATGTCTTAACTGACTAGATTTAGTCATTCCACAGTGTTTATTATATGCACTTCAAAACATTATGTTATACATGATAAATACATAAAAATTTATTTGTTAATTAAAAAATAGAGAATAAGAAAACCAAACATGTTTTTTAAAAAAATTAACAAATGGATACGTCTCTAGCTAGACTAGCAAGAAACAAAGAGAAAAGACTCAAGCTTACAGATGTAAAAAGGATTATAAAGAAGTATTATGAACAGTTGTAAGCCAATAAAGTAGGTAACTCATATGAAATTAACAATTTCTGGAAAGACACCAACTATCGAAACTGACTCAAGAAAAAGTAGACACCTCAATAGACCTAAAACAAGCAAAGAGATTAAATTAGTAATCAAGAAACTACTCACAAAGACAGGTCCAGCAGATGGTTTCACCTCTTAATTCTACTAGACATTTAAATAACAATTAACAGTAATTTTTCACAAACATTTTCAAAAAATAGAAGAGGGAACAGTTTCCATCCATTCTATGAGGCTATTACTATACCAATACTACACAGGAAAAGGCATCATAAGAAAAGAAAACTACAAAGCAATATCTCTTATAAATAAAAATGCAAAAATCCTTAATAAAATATTTGTATATTGAATCTGGCAACATCAAAAATATTCCACACCATGACCAAGTGGGAATTATCCCAGGATGCAAGGTTTGGTCCAATGTGTGAAAATTAATCTTCGTAATACCCTAGTCAAATAAAATAAAAAACAAAATCACATGGGCATCTCAGTAAATACCAAAAGGTATTTGACAAAATCTTGTATTCTTTTGTGATGAAAACACTCAACTAACTAGCAATAGAAGGGAACCACCTCAACTTGATAGAGAATATCTATGAAAAACCCACAACTAACATTATACTTAATGGTGAAAGACTAGACCTTCCCCCTGAGACCAGGAAAAATACAAGGATGCCTGCTTTCGCCATTTCCATTCAACACCGTACTGGACATTCTAGAGAGGAAAATTAGGCAAGAAAATGAAATAAAAGACACCTAGACTGGAAAGAAAGAAGTAAAAGCATCTCTACTTATAGATGAGTTGATTTTATATGTAGAAAATCCTGAGGAATTCATTAAAAATCTCATAAACTAGTTAAGCGAGGTTTCAGAATACAAGATCAATACATGAAAAGCAGTTGTACTTTTCTTAAATTTTTATTTTAGGTTCAGGGGCACACGGGCAGGTTTGTTATATAGGTAAATTCATGTTATGGAGTTTTTTGTATGGATTATTTTGTCATCCAGATACTAAGCCTAGTGCCTGATAGTTATTTTTTCTGCTTCTGTCTCTCCTCCTGCCCTTCACCTTCAAGTAGGCCCCAGTGTCTGCTGTTTTCTTCTTTGTGTTCATGAGTTCTCATCATTTATCTCTCATTTATAAGTGAGAACATGCAGTATTTGGTTTTCTGTTCCTTTGTTAGTTTGTTAAACGTAACGGCCTTCAACTCCATCCATGTTCCCACAAAAGACACATATATTTTCATATACTTGCAATGAACAATCTAAAAACGAAAGTAAGAAAACAATTCCACTTGTAATACTACCAAAAAGAATGAAATATTTAAGAATAATAACGAAAGAGGTGTAAAATTCATGCTCTGAAAACAACAAAGCTGTGTTGAAGGAAATTTCAGAAGAGCCAAACAAATGGAACAAATTTATGTTCATAGACAGGAAGAACTGATATTGTTATGATGGCAATATGGCCCAAATTGATTTATAGGTTAAAAGCAATCCCAATCAGAATTCCAGCACACTTTTTTGTAGAAATTAACAAGCTGTTTCTAAACTTTATATGGAATTGTGACGAACCATAAATATCAAAAACAGTTTTGAAGAAGAAGAATCAAATAGGCAGACTCACTTCTTGATTTCAAAACTTACTGCAATGAAATGGTCATCAAGAAAGTATGGTCCTGGCATAAGGATAGACGTATAGATAAATGGAGTAAAAGTGAGAGTTCAGAAATAAAACCTTGTGTCTATGGTCAACTGAATTTTGACAAGGTTGTCAAAACTATTCAACAGAGAAAAAAGAGTCTTACCAACAAATGGTGTAGGGACAGCCATATGCAAAAGAATGAAATGGGACTCTTCCCTCTCGCCAAACACAAATAGGAACCCAAAGTAGTTTAAAGCCCTAGATGTAAGAACTAAAATTATAAATCTTTCAGAATAAGTCATAGGGGGAAATCTTCCCAATCTTGGATATGACAAAATACTCTTAGATATGACAATAAAAGCATGAACAGCAAAAGAAGAAAATGGATAATTTGGACTTATCAAAATTCTAAAAGTTTGTGCGTCAAAAGATACTATCAAGGAAGTGAAAAGTCAATAAATGGTATGGGAGAAAATATTTGCAAATACTATATCTCATAAAGGACTGATATCTAGAATATATAAGAACACTTATAATCAAGAACAAGAATATAAATAACCCAATTTAAAAATGAGCAAAGTATGTTAATGCACATTTTTGCAAAGAAGATATAAAAATGTCCAATACGGACATGAAGGATACTCGACATCATTAGTAATCAAGGAAACGCTAATCAAATCCACAATATGATACCACTTCACATCCACTAAGATGACTACAATCAAGAATCAGAAAATAACAAGTGTTACTGAGGATGTAAAAAAAATAAAACCATCATATACTGCTAGTGTGGTGCAGCTCCTTGGAAAGTAGTCTGGAAATTCCTCAAATACTTAAACATAGAGTTACCTTATGATTCAGCAATTCCATCCTAAGTATATGCTCAAGAAACATAAAAATATATATCCATACAAAATCTTGTACACAAATGTTTAGCATTCTGTCATTCATAATAGCAAAAAGGAGTAAACAACTCAAATGTCCATCAACTGACACATGGATAAATAAAATGTGGCATATCCATACAACAGAATATTATTCAGCAATCAAAAGGAATGGAGTACTGATACATTCTTAACCATGGATGAAACTTGAAAGCATTATCCTAAGTGAAAGAATCTAGTCAGAAAATGTCACATATTATGAGCTATTCATTTGAAGTATCCAGAATAGGAAAATTTATAGGGACATAAAGCAGAATAGTGGTTGCTTAGGGTTTGGGAGTGAGAAGGTGTAGTGGTGATAGGTAAGGTCGTGGGGTTTCTTTTGGACGTGATGAAAATATTCTAAATTGACTATATGGATGGCTGCATGTGTCTGTAAATATGCTGAACATCTGACTGGAGCACTTTCAGTGGGTGAATTCTATGCTAAGTGAATTTTGTTGCAATAAAACTGTTAATATAAGTATAGAATCTGTTATAATAAGTATAGAATCTGAGTATAACAAGTAAAGAGATTTAATTAGCAGTAATAATAATAATAATAATAAAAAACAACTTATCACAAACAAAAGCTCAGGATTGGATGGCTTCATGGGTAATTCTACTAAATATATTTAAAGAAGAATTGGCATCAGTACTACACAAACACTTCCAAATATAGACGAGGAAGGCATGCTTCCCATGTCATTCCATGAGATCTGTATTATGCTGATTCTAAACCCGACAAATAAATCATGAGAAAAGAAAATGGTATACCAGTATCCCATATGGCCATATACACAAAAATCCAAAGAAATACTAGCATGCTGAATCTAGCACCATAGTAAAAATATTATATACCATGACTAAGTGAGATTTATCCCAGGATGCAAGGTTGGTTTGTTATATGAAAATTAATCAATGTAATACACCATTTAATAGAATAAAGAACAAAAACAACATGGTCATCTCAATAAATGTGCAAAAGCATTTGACAAAATCCAATACCCTTTCATGATAATAACATTCAAGAAATTAGGAATAGAAAAAACTTCCTCAGCAAGATAAAAGGCATTTATGAAAAATCCACAGCTAATAAAACCTTCAGTGGTGAAAAACAAACTTTCTCTCCGAGATCACATACAATACAAGGATAACCACTCTCATCATTTGTATTTAACATTGAACTAGAGTTTTTAGAGAGGAAATTCAGGCAAAAAATAAAAGTAAAGACGTCCAGACCAGAAAGAAAGAAGTCAAACTATTTCCATTTGTAGATGATATGATCTTATAAACAAAAATTTCTAAGGAACACACACACACACACACACACACACACACACACACACAATTAGAACTAATGAATGACTTCAACAATGTTGCAGGATACAAGATAAATATTAAAAATTAGTTGTATTTCTATACACTTGCAATCAACAATTAGAAAGTAAGTTCAAGAAAATTCCATTTATAATAGCATCAAGATGATACAAATATTTAGGAATAAATTTAACAAAAGAACTGAAAACCGTGAAACTGTTGAAATAATTTAAAGATGCAAACAAACGGATAAATATTCCATGTTCACAAACTGGTAGAATTAGTATTGTTAAGACAAAAATATTCCCCGAATTAATATTTAGAGCTGACCTAGTCCCTGTACAAATTTCAACTGTCATTTTTACAGAAATTGAGAAGCTGATCTTAAAATTCATACAGAAATTCAAGGGATCTACAATAAACAAAACAATCTTGAAAAAGAAGGAAGTAGGAGAACTCACATTTCTCAATTCCAAAACTTAATACAAAGCTACAGTAATCAAGACAGTGTGGCATAAGCATAGACATATAGATCAGTAGACTAGAATTCAGAATCTAGAAGTAAACCGATACGTCTGTGTTCATTTGTTTGTGGACAAGAATAATCTTTACAACACATGATGTTAGGACAATTGAATAGTTGCATGCCAAAGAATGAAGTTGGGCCTTTACCTCTCAAATCATGTACAAAAATTATTTCAAGATGGCTTAATTATCTTTATTATTTTTTCCTTCTAGTAATTTTAGGTTTGGTTTGTTCTTGCTTTTCTAATTCCTTGAAGTGCATCGTTGGGTTGTTTTTTTGAAATCTTTCTAGATTTTTGATGTAGGCATTTGTTGCTATAAATTTGTCTTTTAACACTGCTTTTGCTGTGTCCCATAGGTTTTGGTATGCTGTGCTTCTATTTTTATTTGTTTCAAGAAATTTTTAAATTTCATTCTTAATTTCTTCCTTCATCCATAGGTTGTTCAGGAGCCTATTGTTTAACTGCATGTTCATACTCACATGTGGAAGCTAAACAAAAGTTGATCTCTTAGAAATAAAATGAATATAGGATACTAGAGACTGGGAAGGGGGAAGGGAAGGGACAGGGTTAGGAAGAGATTTGTTACAGGACATGAAGATACAGCTAGAGAGGAAGGATCAGTTGCAGTGTTCCGTAACACTGTAAGATGACTATTGTTAACAATAAAATATCACATAGTTTCAAATAGCTACAAGGAGGATATTGAACGTTCCTAACACAAAGGAATGACAAATGTTTCAGATGATGGCTATGCTAATTACCCTGGTCTGATTGCTGTGCATTATATGAATTGAAACATCACTATGTACCCTGTGAATATATTCAATTATTATTTGTACATTAAAAATTAAATTAAAAAATAAAGTACTAACTTTTAACAAATGGCTTATTGAGTTTTATAGAGCTAAAACGATGAAATTCTTAGAAAAAAACAAGCACGTAAGTCTCTGTGAACTTGTATTAGACAACGGTTTCTTAGATGTAGCACCTAACACAAAAGCAAGTAATAAAAGATTGATAAGTTGGACTTCATCAAATTTTAAAACTTTTTTGTGTCAAAAATGCTATTATGAAAGTGAAAAAAGAGCCCATATAGTAAGAGAAAAATATTTATGATTCTTATTTCTGATAAGAATCTAGTAGTCAGAATACAGAAAGCACTCTAAAAGCTCAACAATAAAAAGACAAACAATCCAATAAAAGTTGGGAAAATATCTAGATAGACATGTCTTCAAAGAAAGATACAAGTGGCAAACAAACACACGAAAGGATGCTCAACATCATTAGTTATTTCGGAAAAGCAAATCAACGTCCTCATGAAATTCCATTTCAAACCACTGCATGGGCTTAATAAAGAACAAATGGCTGGGCACAGTGGCTCACACCTGTAATCCCAGCACTTTGGGAGGCCGAGGCAGCCAGATCACCTGAAGTCAGAAGTTCTAGACCAGCCTGGCCAACATGGTGAAACCCCGTCTCTACTGAAAATACAAAAATTAGCCGAGCGTGGTGGCAGTCACCTGTAATCTCAGCTACTCGGGAGGCTGAGGCAGGAGAATCACTTGAACCCAGGAGGCAGAGGTTGCAGTCAGCTGAGATCATGCCACTGCTCCCCAGCCTAGGGGATAGAATGAGATTCTGTCTCAAAAAAAAAAAAAAAAAAAAAAGGCAAATGACGTGTTGGTGAGGCTGTGAAGAAACTGGAACTCTCATACATTGCTGATGGGAATGTAAAATAGTACAAACAACTTTGGAAAACAGTCTGGCAGTTTTTGAAAATGCTAAACATAGAGTTACATCTGTGTAACCTGGCAATTTCACTCCTAGATATATACACAAGAGAAATGAAATGAAAATATATGCTCACAAAAACTGGCACATGAATGTTCACAGCAGCATTGTTTAAAATAGCCAAAATCCAGAACCACACCCAATGTTCCTAATGTCCATCGACTGATGAATGGATAAATAAATGTGGATGTTCATACACTGAAATGTTATTTCACCAAAAATAAATGAATAAATTCCTGGTATATGTTGCACCATGGATGAATCTTAAAAATATGCTGAGTGAAATAATCCAGGCATAATAAGCTAAATATTATTTAATTCCATTTATGTCCAGAATAGGCAAAATACATAGAGACAGAAAGTAGATTATTTGTTGCCAGGGGTTGTGGGGAGGTGGAGAATGGGAGTGCCTACTCATGGATACAGGTTTCTTTATGGGGTGATGAAAATGTTCTAGATTAAATAGTGGTGATGGTTGCACACTTGTGAATTTACTAAGAGGCACTGAAATGTATATTTTCTAAGGGTGATCTTATGATATGTGAATTATATCTTAATAAGTTTAGAAAGAAAGAAGAAAATAACAACATGCACCCAAGCTGGTCAATCCTGTAAGGCTTCTGAATGAGCAGGAAGGGATAGACTCCAAGGTTTAGAGAGTCTGATGTAAGATATATGTTCTGCCCCCTGCGCAGGGTTCTACTGAGGATGTGGAGGAGGAATGCCTGGGGGACTCGGGTACTGGTGGATTTTGGTATCTAAGGAGTCCTGGAACAAATCCTCCTGCATACAGAGGGAAGAGTGCACTCAGAGAAACATCAGAGCAAGTTTTAGGATACTCAGAGAAACATCTCAATTTTAAACAAAAAGAGAGAAAGGAAGAGTGAGTATGGATACTGTTACAAACATGTTGGGAAAGATACCTTCTATTCTAGTCTTTAAGACTAGAGATGAGGTCATCTTTAAGGAAGAGTGGAAAAGAGGGTACTGCATGGACATTTGGGGGACTGGAGAGCATTAGAAATAGATACTGTGGAGGTTGGGGCAGGAGCCAACCGGAAAGCAGGGTTGAGAGCAATTGAGTTGATGACTGTAAATTTTTTTTTTTTTTTTTTT
>NW_026652307.1:1088222-1135501 GCF_009828535.3 Hylobates moloch | reverse complement strand
GACTGTAAATTTTTTTTTTTTTTTTGAGACGGAGTCTCGCTCTGTCGCCCAGGCTGGAGTGCAGTGGCACAATCTCGGCTCACTGCAAGCTCCGCCTCCCGGGTTCACGCCATTCTCCTGCCTCAGCCTCTCGGAGTAGCTGGGACTACAGGCGTCCGCCACCATATCTGGCTAATTTTTTGTATTTTTGGTAGAGACAGGGTTTCACCGTGGTCTCGATCTCCTGACTTCGTTATCCGCCCGCCTCGGCCTCCCAAAGTGCTGGGATTACAAGCGTGAGCCACCGCGCCCGGCCGATGACTGTAAATTGATGATAACATCATTTTCCCTCCTATGTGACTTTCTGCAACAAGGCTTGGCTTTTTGGGTGTGGTAATGGAGAAATGAAATGGTTTGCTTCATTAAGGATCAATTTATCGAGACAAGTGAAGTGATGAGCATAGGGTCCAGCTCACAGGTTAATAAAAGAAACAAAGAAAGGAGAAGGCTGTGAGTCTGGAGAGGGGAAGAGTGGTCATAGTTGGAGTAATTAAGCAAACATGCTAGATGGAGAGGAGGTCAAAGAGTGGGCAGTAAGCTCAAAGACCCGATTTTGTAGCTGATATAGTTACGAATGGTAGCAAGGTCAGTGGGAGGGTGTGAGTGTGTTAGCTCAGCGAGACAGAGAAGGGAAGGTGGAGGGAGGTGGACCCTTAGCTGGAGCAACAGGGCATTGGATGCGTCTTCCATGTGGACGCTGATGTTGTCAGGTTTTCCCACTTTGGAGACTTGTTACATTGTCTTCCAGGGTGCTCTTCTTCCAGATTGGGGCATAGCTCATGGATCACTCATTTTTATTATTCAGGATGTGGCACAAATATAACATTTTCAGAGAGTAGCTTCCCTGTCTCTTTACTTCTTGCCCCCAGCTACATTTATTTGCTCTCAAAGCACCTGATTAATTTCATCCATGTTTTGTATTTGGCATACCTATTTAAGTCTCTTCCTTCTTCCGTTCCCCTTCTGCTTCCCTTTCCCTTCCCATCCCCTCCCCTTCTTCCCTTCATTCCTTCCTTTCTCTCTTCCTCCCTCCCTTTTCTTTCTTCCTCCCCCACTACTTTTCCTTCCTTCCTTTCTTCCTTCCTTCCTTCCTTCCTTCCTTCCTTCCTTCCTTCCTTCTTCCTTTCTTCTTTCTTCCTTTCCTCCTCCCTCCCTCCATCCCTCCCTCCCTCCCTTCCTTCTTTCCTTCCTTCCTTTCTCCCTTCCTTCTTCTTCTTTCTTCCTTTCCTCCTCCCTCCCTCCCTCCTTCTTTCCTTCCTTCCTTCCTTCCTTCCTTCCTTCCTTCCTTCCTTCCTTCCTTCCTTCCTTCCCTCCTTCCCTTTATTGAGCACCTGTATGTGCCAGGCACAGTTGCAAGCAGTGGGAATAGAGCACAGGACAGACAGACTCCTCGCTTTCATGGAGATTACAGTAGTAGGGGGTTGCTACTAAACGAAGTAAACATGAAAAAGTTCTTTTAGATGGTGAAAAGCACTACAAAGGAAATAAAACAGGTAAGGTGAATAAGAGCAAGTCAGTCCTACAGTGATGAAGAAAACAGCATTTCGGGCAGAGGGAATAGCCAGTGCAAAGGGCCTGAGGTTAGAATGAATTTGGCATTGGGGGCCAAAGAAGATGAGCGTTTTGGAGGAGAGAGTGTCAGAGAGAGTGGACAAAGTGAGGATAGAGGGGAAGGTTGGAAAACCACGGATTTTATTCCAATTGCAGTGTAGAGCTGTTGGTGGGTGTTGGCAGGAGATGTCAAAAGTCACTCTGCAGTGGTGTGCTTTTCTGTTTATGATCATGGACCTCGTGGGAACAGGGACTGTGTCTCATTCCCTCACAAGAGATTCTCATGGTCTGTTCGAGATCCTGGCACATTCCCCATTAGTTGGAGATGAGTGAATGAATGAAAGGAGGAAAGTCGGCCAGAGCTCAAATGGTTGCATCTCTGCCCTTAGCATGCCGGTGGTGGTGCTTTGATTGGGGCTTTGGATGAGTGAATGAATGAAAGGAGGAAAGTCGGCCAGAGCTCAAACGGTTGCATCTCTGCCCTTAGCATGCCAGTGGTGCTGCTTTGATTTGGGCTTTGGGGGACTTCCTGACTGTTTAGTTTAGTTTTTGCATTTGCTATGTTTGACATGCCTCTAAATTTGATATTCTTTTCTCTTCATATTTTTTGCCAAATTTCCTTACCTTGGGAACTCTGGCTTTTTTCATCTGAGAAAAGAATGCATGTTTTGATGCTCTAAAATAAAATTTACCAAGAAGTAAAGAGGTTTTTTGCTCATTATTCATTTGTCTATTCAATTTTGCATTTTTAAAATTAATTTTTATTGATTTTTTTCAGCATTTTAAATCAGAATCAGTCTGCATTCCAGGGATCCTTGGAGTCAGAATGCAGTAATAAGTTGTTTCCAAAGGCGAGTGAAGCTTGCCCGGTAGAAGCTGCCCCAGCATTTAGTGATGCACACGAGGATTCTCAAAAAATTCTCAAAAAAGTGAAATCCACTTATATAGCTGTCCGGGGAGTCCTCTATGGCTTGTCATTTCTTGACCTCAAAGTGACTGCATTCACCTTGTGAGGATATAGTTACTGCATCTGTTAAATAATGCAATCATTTTTATTAATTCTCAATCCATCTACGTAGGTGAAAGTATCATCGGAATGGCCATATGGTTGACTATTTAATGAATGCAAAATACCTGCATGTCATAGAAGGGATTCTGGATGGGCACACAAATTAGACATCATGATTTCCTGTTAAATACCAAACCCTGATAAAATCCTCTCCTAGGAGACCTTTACTGTGTGGTTGTATATTTAAAAAAGGAAACGGTTCAGAGAGAAAGCGCAAAGCAGCAATGCATACTTAATAGCTTGTTCCAAGGAGTAAATTAAACCTGGAACTGTCGAGGTATTAAACCTAGCAGAGCGGGTCCTGAGTATTAAAGAGAGAAATTTCAGAGTGAGAGAGTTCATTCTTTTCCATTGACTCAATAGTAAAATAAAGTGAACTCTGACAATATGATTTAGCAACGACTCTAAAACATAACATGTTGGAATGACTGTGTATCAAAAGTTATTTTGCTGTTCTATTACCTTTAATGAATAGCTTAGATCACTGAATCTATTCACTGAGCTATGGCTCAGTGCATTTTTGATAAGGAGATAAAAAGTGCTATGGATTTTGGTGTAATTTTATTTATGACAACATTGCTCGTTCTGTATTCACACATGGAATATCCATGTTTGTTAACACACATGCTCCCATGAATATTTTACCTGTAGGCCTTCTATTGAGCTAGGATATGTTCAGTAATAAAGAATTTTATTGTATTTTTTAGATCTTAAAGAAATAGAAATTTAGAAAATCCTTTATTGGAAATTCACTGAAGGGAGACGTGTTATCAAATTAGTACCCATACGCCCAGCTGGTGATGCACAATGATGACTCTCTTTCCAGTTACTCACTGCTCTGTGAAAAGGGTTCAAATAATTCAGCCCATAATCTAGGAAGCACTAAATGTCTCCCATTCCACAGTTTCAAGCAGAGTTCAAACCAACACATCCCTTATTTTCCGAGTTAAAATAGAAAGTTTCAGTGAGCCCTCTGGATGAAGTCTCTTTTTGCAAAGTGCTGTCATTTGGGTGCGGGGAGGGAAAGCCAGTCTTGGCTTCTCCACAGCCTCAGTCAGCTGATGGGACCCCCACCTGTCCCACGTAGCACCTCATCTGTCCCCAGGATCCTTCATGCTCTGCATGAAACTGTGACTATGAAGTCTCTCCATGACGTGGTGTGGAAGCCCTCAGCAGGTTTCTGCCCGGGTTTGGGATTACACGCCTCAGCTGGAACCAAAGCTTTGCCAACCTCATTCTCATTGGAGAGCAAGGTGCTCTGAGACCCGCCTTCCTCTCACCTTGCTGGCCGTTTCTCAGATTGCTTACGACTCAGTGCTTTTTCTCATGCTTTGTGCTCTGTCTAGAACACCCGAGCTTACCTGAAAGAATCCAAATCTCGTCAACTTGTCTATATCCCGCTATCTTCTGAGTCTACACACATCCATTCACTCAACGAGTTTTTACTGATATTCTCCAGGTGTGAGGCACTGTCCTAAGTGCCAGGTATAGATGATGTTCTGAAGGAGACCAATGAGATCCCAGCACAAACAGAGCTTCCCCCACCAAGGGGACAGTATGTAATTATTGGGTTGGTGAAATACTTTAAATGGCCAAAACTGCAATTACTTTTACACCAACCTAATAACATTATGTGACATCATTCAGTTATTCCTTCTCTGCTTGGGATGAGCCATGTGCTGCACAGGCTCAGAGGCCCTCATTCAAGCTTCCACAATACTTCTATCACAGCACACACTGCATCATATGAACCAAGATATTTCCACTAAAGTGTAGGCTCTCAAGGATGGGGACATGCTGTTTTGATCTTTTCATTCACGTCATGGTGCCTGCGAGGTGGTTTCCAGAAAGTAAATCCAGTAATTCATTCCACAGATGTTTACTGAACTCTTGCCATGTGGCTTGCCTTGTTCTCACCACTGGCTGTCAAGTGGGGACAAGACAGGTGAGGTCCCTGCCCTCCTGGACTTACCTGGATGTGTCAGGGCAGGGGAGAATGCCCAATAAACAAGGAAGACAACAGCTAAGATAAGTGTGGCTTGCAACTGGGCCCTGAAGACAATAATCGGTGCATGCTTCCTGGACTTCAGTGAGCTTAGGAGTCACGGGGGCCCACCTCAGAGTTTCTGATTCAGCAAGTCTTGTGTAGGGCCTAAGAATCTGCATGGGACAAGCTCTGAGGTGATGCTGTTGCTGCTGAACTGAACGTGCTGAGATTTTTCACTGAGACCTGGGGAAGAGAAAGAGGCAGAAAGTTTCAGACAGAGGTTCAGCAGGGGCCAAGTCCCTGAGGCCAGGGTCACCCAGTCAAGGAACACAAGTGGCCCACGAGCCTGGGGTAGAATGAGTGAGGAGGAAGGTCATAGAGAGCTGCAGTTGGAGTCAGGTGGGTCCAGTTCACACGGGGAGCAGTAGGTCACAGGGAGGCGCTTGGATTTTCAACTGAAAGCAATTAAGAAGTGTTGGGCCATTTTAAGAGTTGAGTGACTTCACCTGGTGTATGAATTGCCTATTGATTTTCTAACACATTACCATCAACACAGTGCTTTGAAACAATATAAATGTATTCTCTTTCAACTCTGAAAGTCAGAAGTCCTACAAGATCCCATAGGGATAAAGTCATGGTGGCAGCAGGACTGAATTTCTTTCAGATGATGTAGGGGAAAATCAGTTTCTGCCTTTCCCAGCTTCTAGTGGCCCCTGCACTACTTGGCTTATGTCCTTTCCTCCACCTTCAAAGCCAGCAATGGTGGGCCAAGTCCTTCTCTCCCTCCCTTCTTTCTGGTTCCATCTTCCACTATTAGGGATCCTTGTGGGTACGTTGGAGCCCATTGGATAATCTAGGATACTCTCCCTATTTTAAAGCCAGCTGATCAGCAATCTGAATTCTATCTCAACCTCAATACCTCTTTGCCATGGGACCTAATATAGTCACAAGTTCCAGGGAGCAGGACGTGGACATCTTTGCAGGGGAAATTGATCTGTCTGCCAATCTGATATGTTTAAAATGAACATGGCAATACTGTCCAGAGAGTGGCAGGACCAGGGAGGGACTAAGGACACCCACGTCAAGGTCCTGTTTGTTGAAGGTGTGAAGCAGCCTGGTTTGAACTATGGTAGGGGTTGTGGAAGGGAAGAGACCCCAGTGGCTTGGAGAGACAACTAGGTGAGAGCTGAGGAATACATGGAGGGACTGCCCACTTTTTGGTTTGAGCCACAGGACTCGTGCTGATGCCTTTAATTTGAGAGGGAGGAGGAAGACAAGAGTCGGGAGTGAGGTTGATGTTGGTTTAACTGAACTGATTTACCGATTACACACTGGGCTTTGGAACAACACTAATTTTCTTTAGTTTTTGAACAAGAGAGTAAAGCTAGGGCTGTAGGTATCTTAAGGAAGCTGTCATTCTGTGGGCTGGCACTTACTGACTTTACAGGGCCAAAGGAATATATATCAATTCTAGAATGTTCCATAAAGGAAAGCAAGATGTTTGGAGAGCACGCTAAAAGTCAGTGTGGACTTCTGCCAGGAGTACAGGCTGATCTGCGGTCCTGCGTTTGTATTCCAGCTGGATATGTGCTAGTTGGCTTATCCAAAGCACTTGCTTAACTTCTCTGAGTCTCTTTTGTCATCTGTGAAATGGGCCTGAGAAATCCACTTTGTGGGGTTGTAGGAAAGATTGGCTATGCCGTGTGCAAATACTGCTCCTAAGAGCTCATTCCTGTAGCCTTGTGGTCTCTGTTGAGTTATAATGGGTTCAAATTGTTCTATTATGAATGCTTTAAGGCAATGACTTTTCAGGCTGCTGTTGAATTAGCGACCCAATTAATATGGCCCCATGTAAAGGCCCTTCCACGCAGCCAAGAATTGTGAAAACAAAAGTTTGTTTTTGTTTTTAATTTCAGCATCATTAAAAATTATTTTTATTATTCACCCTTCTGGATGGGCCAGCAGACATTTAGAAAAGTTGTTCTAATTAAGTATTGGAAAATCTCTGTAAAAGTTAAGCCGTTGTCTCTGAGAGGTAGAAAACATTAAATATTAAAACAGTATGTTATCTGAACTGAAAACCTCTCCTCTCCTCCACGAACATTCTCCATTGTCTCTGCACATTACCATCTGGGTACACAAACAAAAACTTTGTAGAAAAATCAAAGTCATATTAGTATGTTTGCTTTTTCAAATCGTTGGCAGTGTGTAATTAATTAGCAGGTCTGATTTTGGTTTTAAATTCAGTTCTGCTTCCTCATTAGCCAAGCATGAGAGGCTTCACAACCTGAAGACATTTGGAATTTATTTTCCCATTTGTATTCATGACACCCGTGATCTGAAATGACCCCTCTAATGTCCCCCTAGCCTTCTTTGAAACAAATTAGTGGAGTCAATGGCTTCTGGCCTGAGGTCTCATTCAATGAGCCAAATGTAGCCAGGAAGCCAAGTTCCAGTCCAGCAAGGGGCTTTATATACCCTGGACATAAAGAGACCCTGACAGGCCTTGTCCCAGCCTGGCAAGAGGCCAGCACAAAGCAGCTGCCCTGCTCTCATCCTGAGATACTACGTCCAGGGGACGGAAACAGCTGCACAGGGTCCCCCACACGGGAAGGAGCGACAAGAGAGGGCACAGCTCCACAGGTGCTCGAGTGCAACACAGGGCGACTTCTAAGATTGTCATTATTATTTACTGGCAAAAAATTCCAAACTTTCACTATCACTTTGATTATTCCTGCAGAGTATAAGATTGTTGTATGTGGATTTTTATGTTTGACCACTATTTAATATAGGAATGATACAGTGGATTTTGGGGACTTAGGGGGAAGAGTGGGAGGGGGCTGAGGGATAAAAGACAACATATATGGTGCGGTGTATACTGCTCGGGTGATGGGTGCACCAGGATCTCACAAGTCACCACTAAAGAACTTACTCATGTAACCAAATACCACCCGTACCCCAATAACTTATGGAAAAATAAAATAAAAAATAATATCTTAAAAGTAAATGACACATATATGATTTGTACAAGGTAGATTAGAGAACATAGAAGGAATACAGAATATAGAGGTAGATACACATATATGGCATTTACAAATTTTCCATACTACTACTTATCTTCTGATGTATTACATAATTTAGTCATTTATGTTAATTGTCTTTTCCACCAGAGTGAAAGCTCCTACTAGAATTTTGTTCTGTTTGCTTGTTTGTGGGAGATTGTGTTTATTTTCTGATGCATCTCTATGATCCTGAGGAGTTTCTGGCACCTGGCAGGTACTAAATCAATCTGTACCGTGTCACTGAATGAATTAATAAAAGCGGGTGTCCATTAGTGAGTGGAGGATAGAGTTCCAGAAGGAGAAGAGACACATGGATGGTATTTGTGAGCAGGGCATGGGATGAGATCCCCCAGGAGGGATGGAGTAGAGAGAGAGCAAAGAATAAAACGCAGTGGCTGAGAAGGTCGGAGGAACCCTAGGTGAGCAGGGTATCAGGGGAGCCCAGTAAAGAAAGTGTAAGATTGATCCACGGGGTGAGGTTCAGGGCTGACTGTGAGATTTATTGACATGGAGATTCATTGTGATCTTTCTAGAGCAGCTGATACAGGGCTGAGGGTAGGAGCATCCAACTGAGAGAAGGTATAAGAGAGAACAGGAGGAGCAGAAATGAAGACATCAAGTACAGCCACCCTTCTGGGATGTGTTTCCATACAGGGAGAAGGGAAATTGGCAGCTTGAGGAAGATATGAGCTCAAGCTCATTAAGACGAGAGGAATCTCAGCATACTGTCCATAGAGGGGGATGATTCTACAGAGGGGAGAAAGCTGATGATCCAGAAACAAAGGTGACAATTGCCGAATGACACTCTTGCACTGGTGACAGGGGCTGGGGTCCTTCCTGTATGTGCAGACACTCCAGGCTTGGGAAAGAGTGTGGGGTGTCCAGTTATAGTAATAAGAGGGCTATGAGAGAGATGTGGAGCCAGGTCAAGGTGAGAGAAGGGCTGGTGAGGACGTGTAATTCTCTCCTGATTTCTTCTGCTTTTTCTCTGTGAACTAGGAAGTAAGGCCATGAGCTGAGAGCAAAGACAGGGCATGGAGAGTTGGCGTTTGGAGGGAGGAAAGTGTGAGTGAGTTATCTCAGAGAGTGGGTGGCAGTGGTCTGGAGAAATGCTGTAGCGTGTCCAGGGGGCCATGCCCGGGGCTCCTGCAAGGGCACTGGAACTGAACCTACAGTGAGACCAGGGAACCTGCCTGCATGATTTTCTGGAGAATGGTACTGTTGTACTCAGATGATGAAGGTGGTGTGTTTTTATTGGCAATGACAGGACCTAGAGGAAGACCAGGTGTGTGAGTGGGAGCTGAGATAGGGAAAAGGTCCAAATTATTGGAAAAAAGGTAAGCGAATCATGAAGGTGGGGTGTAAACACCGTCTACATAAATGCTGGGATTTTGAGAATGTTGGAGGGACAGGTGGCCAGTTAGTGCTGAGGCTTCCAATCCCAGGAGTTGATTTTTGTGGGGATTTGGGGACCTAGCTGAAGAAGCTGGAGGCATAATTGTGTGCCCTGGTATTGGAGATTAAAGGAGGCTAAAATGAGGGTTACAGAGAGATGATAATAATGCAAATAACAGTTGTGCTATTCATTCAAACATGTTTTGCTCTCACTGTGATTTAAATGCATTGGTCTGGTGTGTTCTTCGTGACACCCTGATGAAGAAGCTACGGTCTTATGCACTTTTTGCAAGAGAGGAAGCTCTGGCACAGAGAAGTTAAATAACTTGCCCAAGCTCAAACAATCAGACATGGAATGAGTTCCCCAACCCAGATGATCGGGTTTTGAGACCAGTGCTCTCATGTCCTGGCTCTTCCTGAAGCTCACCTGCTGGACTCGATTTTTTCACCCCTCCGACAGTAGATGCCATCCAGGGGCTGTGGAAATGAGTTTCTGAATTGGTGTGATGCTCTCAGAGCCTGGGCAGCACTCAAGAGCACAGAGAAGCCGTCCTCCCCATGCCCCAGACTGCAGTGCGTCTCTGGTGAGCAGAAGGCTCAGGGTGACCCTCAGCATGGCCAATGGTGTCTGACAGAGCAGGGTCCAGCACTGTGCCATGAACTTGGTATCCACTCAGTACTACTTCATTTCCCTTCGATATTTATTAGAAACAAATTCAAACATACAGAAAATTGACAGAATTTATGAGGAATACCTTTACACACCACCCAGATTCTTCTATGACCATTTTAAAGAGTCTTGTTTTTTTTGTTTTTTTTTTTGTTTTTTTTTTCTTTTTTATTATACTTTAGGGTTTTAGGGTACATGTGCACAATGTGACAATGTGCAGGTTTGTTACATATGTATCCATGTGCCATGTTGATTTCCTGCACCCATTAACTCGTCCTTTAGCATTAGGTGTATCTCCTAATGCTGTCCCTCCCCCCTCCCCCCACCCCACAACAGTCCCCGGAGTGTGATGTTCCCCTTCCTGTGTCCATGAGTTCTCATTGTTCAATTCCCACCTATGAGTGAGAACATGCGGTGTTTGGTTTTTTGTCCTTGCGATAGTTTACTGAGAATGATGTTTTCCAGTTTCATCCATGTCCCTACAAAGGACACGAACTCATCATTTTTTATGGCTGCATAGTATTCCATGGTGTATATGTGCCACATTTTCTTAATCCAGTCTATCGTTGTTGGACATTTGGGTTGGTTCCAACTCTTTGCTATTGTGAATAGTGCCGCAATAAACATACGTGTGCATGTGTCTTTATAGCAGCATGATTTATAGTCCTTTGGGTATATACCCAGTAATGGGATGGCTGGGTCAAATGGTATTTCTAGTTCGAGATCCCTGAGGAATCGCCACACTGACTTCCACAATGGTTGAACTAGTTTACAGTCCCACCAACAGTGTAAAAGTGTTCCTATTTCTCCACATCCTCTCCAGCACCTGTTGTTTGTTTTTTTCTTGTAAATTTGTTTGAGTTCATTGTAGATTCTGGATATTAGCCCTTTGTCAGATGAGTAGGTTGCAAAAATTTTCTCCCATTCTGTAGGTTGCCTGTTCACTCTGATGATAGTTTCTTTTGCTGTGCAGAAGCTCTTTAGTTTAATGAGATCCCATTTGTCGATTTTGGCTTTTGTTGCCATTGCTTTTGGTGTTTTAGACATGAAGTCCTTGCCCACGCCTATGTCCTGAATGGTATTGCCTAGGTTTTCTTGTAGGATTTTAATGGTTTTAGGTCTAACATATAAGTCTTTAATCCATCTTGAATTAATTTTTGTATAAGGTGTAAGGAAGGGATCCAGTTTCAGCTTTCTACATATGGCTAGCCAGTTTTCCCAGCACCATTTATTAAATAGGGAATCCTTTCCCCATTTCTTGTTTTTGTCAGGTTTGTCAAAGATCAGATAGTTGTAGCTATGCGGCATCATTTCTGAGGGCTCTGTTCTGTTCCATTGATCTATGTCTCTGTTGTGGTACCAGTACCATGCTGTTTTGGTTACTGTAGCCTTGTAGTATAGTTTGAAGTCAGGTAGCGTGATGCCTCCAGCTTTGTTCTTTTGGCTTAGGATTGACTTGGCGATGCGGGCTCTTTTTTGGTTCCATATGAACTTTAAAGTAGTTTTTTCCAATTCTGTGAAGAAAATCATTGGTAGCTTGATGGGGATGGTATTGAATCTATAAATTACCTTGGGCAGTATGGCCATTTTCACGATATTGATTCTTCCAACCCATGAGCATGGAATGTTCTTCCATTTGTTTGTATCCTCTTTTATTTCATTGAGCAGTAGTTTGTAGTTCTCCTTGAAGAGGTCCTTCACATCCCTTGTAAGTTGGATTCCTAGGTATTTTATTCTCTTTGAAGCAATTGTGAATGGGAGTTCGCTCATGATTTGGCTCTCTGTTTGTCTGTTATTGGTGTACAAGAATGCTTGTGATTTTTGTACATTAATTTTGTATCCTGAGACTTTGCTGAAGTTGCTAATCAGCTTAAGGAGATTTCGGGCTGAGACAATGGGGTTTTCTAGATATACAATCATGTCATCTGCAAACAGGGACAATTTGACTTCCTCTTTTCCTAATTGAATACCTTTTATTTCCTTCTCCTGCCTGATTGCTCTGGCCAGAACTTCCAGCACTATGTTGAAAAGGAGCGGTGAGAGAGGGCATCCCTGTCTTGTGCCAGTTTTCAGAGGGAATGCTTCCAGTTTTTGCCCATTCAGTATGATATTGGCTGTGGGTTTGTCATAGATAGCTCTTATTATTTTGAGATACGTCCCATCAATACCTAATTTATTGAGAGTTTTTAGCATGAAGAGATGTTGAATTTTGTCAAAGGCCTTTTCTGCATCTATTGAGATAATCATGTGGTTTTTGTCTTTGGTCCTGTTTATATGCTGGATTACATTTATTGATTTGCGTATGTTGAACCAGCCTTGCATCCCAGGGATGAAGCCCACTTGATCATGGTGGATAAGCTTTTTGATGTGCTGCTGGATTCGGTTTGCCAGTATTTTATTGAGGATTTTTGCATCAATGTTCATCAAGGATATTGGTCTGAAATTCTCTTTTTTGGTTATGTCTCTGCCAGGTTTTGGTATCAGGATGATGCTGGCTTCATAAAATGTGTTAGGGAGGATTCCCTCTTTTTCTATTGATTGGAATACTTTCAGAAGGAATGGTACCAGTTCCTCCTTGTACCTCTGGTAGAATTCAGCTGTGAATCCATCAGGTCCTGGACTCTTTTTGGTTGGTAAGCTATTGATTATTGCCACAATTTCAGAAGCTGTTATTGGTCTATTCAGAGATTCAACTTCTTCCTGGTTTAGTCTTGGGAGGGTGTATTTGTCGAGGAATTTATCCATTTCTTCTAGATTTTCTAGCTTATTTGCATAGAGGTGTTTGTAGTATTCTCTGATGGTAGATTGTATTTCTGTGGGATCGGTGGTGATATCCCCTTTTTCGTTTTTTATTGCAGCTATTTGATTCTTCTCTCTTTTCTTCTTTATTAGTCTTGCTGGTGGTCCATCAATTTTGTTGATCTTTTCAAAAAACCAGCTCCTGGATTCATTAATTTTTTGAAGGGTTTTTTGTGTCTCTATTTCCTTCAGTTCTGCTCTGATTTTAGTTATTTCTAGCCTTCTGCTAGCTTTTGAATGTGTTTGCTCTTGCTTTTCTAGTTCTTTTAATTGTGATGTTAGGGTGTCAATTTTGGATCTTTCCTGCTTTCTCTTGTGGGCATTTAGTGCTATAAATTTCCCTCTACACACTGCTTTGAATGTGTCCCAGAGATTCTGGTATGTTGTGTCTTTGTTCTCGTTGGTTTCAAAGAACATCTTTATTTCTGCCTTCATTTCATTATGTACCCAATAGTCATTCAGGAGCAGGTTGTTCAGTTTCCATGTAGTTGAGCGGTTTTGAGTGAGTTTCTTAATCCTGAGTTCTAGTTTGATTGCACTGTGGTCTGAGAGACAGTTTGTTATAATTTCTGTTGTTTTACATTTGCTGAGGAGAGCTTTACTTCCAACTATGTGGTCAATTTTGGAATAGGTGTGGTGTGGTGCTGAAAAAAATGTATATTCTGTTGACTTGGGGTGGAGAGTTCTGTAGATGTCTATTAGGTCTGCTTGGTGCAGAGCTGAGTTCAATTCCTGGATATCCTTGTTAACTTTCTGTCTCGTTGATCTGTCTAATGCTGACAGTGGGGTGTTAAAATCTCCCATTATTATTGTGTGGGAGTTTAAGTCCCTTTGTAGGTCACTGAGGACTTGCTTTATGAATCTGGGTGCTCCTGTGTTGGGTGCATATATATTTAGGATATTTAGCTCTTCTTGTTGAATTGATCCCTTTACCATTATGTAATGGCCTTCTTTGTCTCTTATGATCTTTGTTGGTTTAAAGTCTATTTTATCAGAGACTAGGATTGCAACCCCTGCCTTTTTTTGTTTTCCATTTGCTTGATAGATCTTCCTCCATCCCTTTATTTTGAGTCTATGTGTGTCTCTGCACGTGAGATGGGTTTCCTGAATACAGCACACTGATGGGTCCTGACTCCTTATCCAGTTTGCCAGTCTGTGTCTTTTGATTGGAGCATTTAGCCCATTTACATTTAACGTTAATATTGTTATGTGTGAATCTGATCCTGTCATTATGATGTTAGTTGGTTATTTTGCTCGTTAGTTGCTATAGTTTCTTCCTAGCCTCGATGGTCTTTACAATTTGGCATGTTTTTGCAGTGGCTGGAACCGGTTTTTCCTTTCCATGTTTAGTGCTTCCTTCAGGAGCTCTTTTAGGGCAGGCCTGGTGGTGACAAAATCACTCAGCGTTTGCTTGTCTGTAAAGTATTTTATTTCTCCTTCACTTATGAAGCTTAGTTTGGCGGGATAGCAAATTCTGGGTTGAAAATTCTTTTCTTTAAGAATGTTGAATATCGGCCCCCACTCTCTTCTGGCTTGTAGAGTTTCTGCTGAGAGATCAGCTGTTAGTCTGATGGGCTTCCCTTTGTGGGTAACCCGACCTTTCTCTCTGGCTGCCCTTAACATTTTTTCCTTCATTTCAACTTTGGTGAATCTGACAATTATGTGTCTTGGAGTTGCCCTTCTCGAGGAGTATCTTTGTGGCGTTCTCTGTATTTCCTGAATCTGAATGCTGGCCTGCCTTGCTAGATTGGGGAAGTTCTCCTGGATAATATCTTGCAGAGTGTTTTCCAACTTGGTTCCATTCTCCCCATCATTTTCAGGTACACCAATCAGACGTAGGTTTGGTCTTTTCACATAGACCCAAATTTCTTGGAGGCTTTGTTCATTTCTTTTTATTCTTTTTTCTCTAAACTTCCCTTCTCTCTTCATTTCATTCATTTCATCTTCCATCAGTGATACCCTTTCTTCCAGTTGATCGCATCTGCTACTGAGGCTTCTGCAATCTTCGCGTAGTTCTCGAAACTTGGCTTTCAGCTCCATCAGCTCCTTTAAGCCCTTCTCTCCATTGGTTATTCTAGTTATCCATCCTTCTAATTTTTTTTCAAAGTTTTTAACTTCTTTGCTATTGTTTTGAATTTCCTCTCGTAGCTCAGAGTAGTTTGATCGTCTGAAGCCTTCTTCTCTCAACTCATCAAAGTCATCCTCCATCCAGCTTTGTTCCGTTGCTGGTGAGGAACTGCGTTCCTTTGGAGGAGGAGAGGTGCTCTGTTGTTTAGAGTTTCCAGTTTTTCTGCTCTGTTTTTTCCCCATCTTTGTGGTTTTATCTACTTTTTGTCTTTGGTGATGGTGATGTACAGATGGGTTTTTGGTGTTGAAGTCCTTTCTGTTTGTTAGTTTTCCTTCTACCAGACAGGACCCTCAGCTGCAGGTCTGTTGGAGTTTACTAGAGGTCCACTCCAGACCCTGTTTGGCTGGGTGTCAGCAGCGGTGGCTGCAGAACAGCGGATTTTCGTGAGACCACAAATTCAGCTGTCTGATAGTTCCTCTGAAAGTTTTGTCTCAGAGGAGTACCCGGTTGAATGAGGTGTCAGTCTGACCCTACTGGGGGGGTGCCTCCCAGTTAGGCTGCTCAGGGGTGAGGGACCCACTTTAGGAGGCAGTCTGTCTGTTCTCAGATCTCCAGCTGCGTGCTGGGAGAACCACTACTCTCTTCAAAGCTGTCAGTCAGACAGGGGCATTTAAGTCTGTGGAGGTTCTTTGCTGAGTTTTTGTTTGTCTGTGCCCTGCCCCCAGAGGTGGAGCCTACAGAGGCAGGCAGGCCTCCTTGAGCTATGGTGGGCTCCACCCAGTTCGAGCTTCCTGGCTGCTTTGTTTACCTAAGCAAGCCTGGGCAATGGCGGGCGCCCCTCCCCCAGCCTCGCTGCCGCCTTGCAGCTTGATCTCAGACTGCTGTGCTAGCAATCAGCGAGACTCCGTGGGCATAGGACCCTCCGAGCCAGGTGCGGGACACAATCTCCTAGTGTGCCGTTTTCCAGGCCCGTTGGAGAAGCGCAGTATTAGGATGGGACTGACCCGATATTCCAGGTGCCGTCTGTTTCCCCTTTCTTTGACTAGGAAAGGGAACTCCCTGACCCCTTGCACTTCCCGAGTGAGGCAATGCCTCGCCCTGCTTCGGCTCGCGCACAGTGCGCTTCACCGTCTGTCCTGCACCCACGGTTAGGCACTCCCTAGTGAGATGAAACCGGTACCTCAAGCAGAAATGCAGAAATCACCAGTCTTCTGTGTCGCTGGGGCTGGGAGCTGGAGACCGGAGCTGTTCCTATTCGGCCATCTTGGCTCCACCCTCTTTTTTGTTTTTTTTTGAGATGGAGTCTCACTTTGCCACCCAGGCCGGAGTGCAGTGGCAAGATCTCTGCTCACTGCAACCTCTGCCTACCGAGTTTAAGCAATTCTCCTGGCTTAGCCTCCCGGGTAGCTAGGATTACAGGTGCCTACCACCATGCCCAGCTCACTTTTGTATTTTTAGTAGACACGGAGTTTCACCATGTTGGCCAGGCTGGTCTTGAACTCCTGACCTCAGGTGATCCACCCACCTCGGCCTCCCAAAGTGCTGGGATTACAGGCGTGAGCCACTGTGCCTGGCCTAAAGAGTCTTGTTTTATGGCATGTTCATCCACCCATCCTCCCCTGTCTCCAAGCATCAATCCATCATGTTTTTTATGTACATTTAAAAGTAAGTTACAGGCAGTCGTGCCCCTTTTCCTAAACACTTCAACATGTAGGTCATAAACTCACGTTCAATATTTATTTAGAGATTTTTTCCTTTATGATAATGTTTGCATAAGATTAAATGCACAAATTTTAGGCATATCATTTTATGAATTCTGACAAATGCCTGCATGTATGTAATGGAAAGCCCTGTCATGATACCAACCATTTCCATCCCCACAGAAAATTTCCCCAGCCTCTTCCCTATTACCCACTCTCCACCCAATCCCAAGAGGCAATCCCTTTCTGATTATTTCTTACCGTACACTATTTTTCCCTTTTCTAGAATGCATATCAATGAACCCATACACTGTGTTCTTCTGTGTAAGCTTCCTTGACATAGCATCATGATTTTGAGATTCACTTATGTGTGCACCATAGACTGGTTCATTTCAATTGCTAAGTACATTATTGTATAGACATACCACAGGGTGTTTATCCACTCTCCTGTTGATTGCTATCAGGAATTTTTCCCCACTTTTTTGGCTATTGCAAATAAAGCTGCTAGGAACAATTATGTACTATATAAGTCTTTTGTTGGCACATGCTTTTATTTTTCTTGGGAAAATAACTAGGAGTAGAATTGTTAGGTCACGGTGTAGGTCTGTGTTTAGCTTTATTAGAAACTCATACCAACCGTGTGTGAGAGTTCCAGTTCCTCCACATACTTACCAACATTTAATGTTGTCAGTCTTCTTAATTTTAGTCATTTTCATGGGGTCTGGTTATTTCTTACTGGAGTTTTAATTAGCCTTTTCAATATATCTAATGGTGTTGTGCTTATTGAACAGCCATGTATCTTTGTTTGCAAAGTCTTTTCATATGTGTTGACCAGCTAGTAAATTATGTTGACTGTCTTTTCATTATTGAGTTTCAAGAATTCCGGGCTCTCTATTCTGTCCATTGGTCTATGTGTCACTCTGGTATCACACGGTTTTGATCATCGGAACTTTATCATAAGTCTTCAGGTCAGGTGTAAGTCCTCCAGCGTTTTTCTGATCTTTCAAATCTGCATATAAATTTCTTTCATAGAAGTCTTTTTAGACTTTCTGCTCCTTCTTAGGTCAGTTTTAGTAAAAACAGTATTTTTCAAGAAATTTGTCCATCGAATCTAAATTTTCAAATTTTCTTCATATAAAGTTACTCTAAGTATTTCTTTGTTTTCTACTTAAACTATGTAGAATATAGGTTGAGATCTGTCTTTCATTCTTGATACTGGAAATTCTCTCTTTCTCTAATCTTTCTTTCCTTTCCTGATTATTATTATTTTTTCCTTGATCAGTTTAGATAGAGCTATGTTAATTCAGCTTTGTTAAATTTCCCAGTCACGTATCTGTTTTCTGTTTCATTAATTTCTATTGCTTTCCTCATTATTTTAATTCTTCTACTTACTCAGCTCTTTGATAGTTTTTACAGGTGGAACTTTCAGTCATTGATTTGGACCTTTCTTCTTGTGTAATATAGACATTGAGGATACAAATTTCCCTCAAGTACTCCCTTAGTTGATAGGTTGCATTTTTGTTTCTATTTACGTTGAAATGCTGTCTAATTTCTTCTTTTACCCATAGATTAATTAGGAGTGTGCTGTTTAATTTCCAAATAATTGTTTTTTCCTAGATATCTTATTGTGATTGATTTTTAATTTAATTACACTATAGTCAGGTAATGTACTCTGTATAATTTCAATACCTTTAAATTAATTAATATTTTCTGGCTCAGTGTACAGTCTATCTTGTTAAATTGATCACGTGCACTTGGAAAGAATGCGTAAGATTAAACGCATTCTGCAGTTATCAGGTATGGTGCTCTATAGTATCAGTTAGGTCAAGATAGTTGCTAGTGCTGTTCATACTATTCCATGTCTTTCTTTCTTTCTATGGTTCTGCAATTCCCTAAGGGTGCTCTGAGGCTCCCTGGGGTCCTGCAATGAACTCACAGGGGCGTCTGGGATATTTAAACTCAGTGGCCTCTGTTCCACACTGTGTGAACTACTACTATCAAGTCTTTGGCAGATCTTTCAAATGTTGATATATTCCATTCTACTATATAAAATAACCATATTCATTAATATCACCACTGATTTCATCAGAAAAATTGTGAAGTACTGGGAATCTGTAAAGTTCATGGTGGAAAATAGAAACTTTTCAAATTCTAATACCAGTTCCAAATACCTAAGTCTAAAAAAACCATAGTTTGTCTGTCATTTTTTTTTTTTCAAATAAGGACAATGTTCCATGAATAAAGTGCTAGATAAGTTAGCAATTCTAACAACTGCAAAAATACATTTTCTTGACACAGACACCATTGTTTATTGTGTAGTAAAAGTGCTTTATGAGAAGTTTTCATTTAATTACACAGAATATTAAAAAGATGTGTAACCAAATTTTGAGATTTAATGCAATTAATATATTTAATAATTAATAATTTTTACCACTGTATCAATAACATTTTTAAGTGAGATTGGCTGTTGTGCTTTTGTGTTGCTGTTCAGCTGCGAGCAAGTGGCAGTGGGGAATGCAGTGACTGCTCGCAGTTAGTTGCTGGTGCCTTGATCCATGCTCACGGCTCCAGAAGGTTTACCCACCATGGCTGTTCCTCCATCAGTGCAAATGACAGTACAGGAAAAAAAAAAGGCAATGAAAAGAGCTTTGCCTTTTCAGATTACCTTGAGGACTCTACTAGGGGGAGAAGTCTGTGGACCAGAATGTGAGAACCATTGAATAAAGAGATTATTTCAATAATCCAGTCTCCAGAAATTCAACATTTCTGTTACATTGAACCCTGACTCTGCTCCAAATTACTCTCAACTGATTCTTACGTAGTTTCAAAAATCATCTTAACAGAGTACAGTGCAGCAAGTGTGAAGAAATCAAATTTGTTAGACCAATCTAAGCAGAGAGAAGAATCTAATTTTTCAGTCTTTAAGTATGCATATATTCTCTAAATACTAGGTAATTGGCAGCAAGGGGGCAACGAATTTGCCACATGGTGAAGACAAGCTGGGAGTTTGCACACGGCCTGAGAGAGCAGGTCCTTATGCCTCACTAGCTCCAACCACCCAGGTGCTCAGCAGTTAAGAGCAGGCGGAAGAGCTGCATCAGTCTGAGTCTGTTAGGGTCAAACTACCCCAAATCACTCCTTGATATCAAACCCCCACAAGCAGGAAAAGTCCAAATATAGAAGGCAGAGTGGTGGAGTTAAGAGCTCTGAGCCCAAGGCAAGGAGTTGAGATTTGAATCCTGGCCTTGCTGGTTAGAACTTGTGTCACTCTGGGTAGAATATTTCTTCCCTCAAAGCCTCAGCTTCCTCATTTGTAATACAGGGCTGTAAGTACTCACCTTGAACAACATTTGTGAATGTTAAAAGTGATAAAGTATGCCAAATATCCAGCATAACCTCTGATTCATATTAAACACTCAAGAAATGATTGTTGTTCTTGCTGGTTTTCATATTAGCAGAGTAGTCAGGAGCCTTGACGTGGGATCCAGACAGTCAGGGGTTGGATCAAAACCCCTTTATTTACCAAGTATGTGACTTTTTTTTTTTTTTTGAGACAGAGTCTCGCTCTGTCGCCCAGGCTGGAGTGCAGTGGCGCAATCTCGGCTCACTGCAAGCTCCACCTCCCGGGTTCACGCCATTCTCCTGCCTCAGCCTCTCCGAGTAGCTGGGACTACAGGCGCCCGCCACCACGCCCGGCTAATTTTTTGTATTTTTAGTAGAGACGGGGTTTCACCATGGTCTCGATCTCCTGACCTCGTGATCCGCCCGCCTCGGCCTCCCAAAGTGCTGGGATTACAAGCGTGAGCCACCACGCCCAGCCGCAAGTATGTGACTTAATTTACCTGAACCACACAACTCATTGGAAAATGAGGACAATAATACCTATGGCATGTCCTTAGGGTGGAAGAGGCAGGGTTTGTGAATGCTGAGAACAGGGCTGGCCCATAACAAGTGTCATGCACATGTGAGCTATTGCTGTTTGTAATAATGCTATCATAACCTTCATCATACTATCATTATGATCTTTATCATCACCATATAGGGTGACCAACAGTCCTGGTTTGCTCTAAACTCTCCTGGTTTTAGCACCAAGTCTCGGATCCTGGGAAACTCCTAAGTTCTGGAAAAAACACACAACAGTTGAGCCCTCGCTTGGACTATGAGTCAACAGTCTGCCAGCATTGGCGTGAACAGCCCGCTCTCATAAGCCAGTCTAGGTCATTACAGTCATCACAGAGTTCATGCGACCAGGCCAGCACCCATTCCACCCCCCAACACATTGGAAGGTGAAGTTTTCATTCCTTTCTCGATAATTTCCAGGGAACTGTTCATTCTAAGCAACTGGAAGAAAAACATTGCTACAAAAAAGAAGCATCTGAGCGTGAAAAACCTTTTGAGTCCCAGTTTCCGCTCTGCCTTGGAAGCACCGTGATTTGGAGGGGGCCCAACAGCTGTGAGTTTCACTCTCACAAACCAATCATTTCTAAATAGAGCAATACCACAATCTTAATTTTCCACTCAATGGTGAAAGCAGTCACATTATTCAAAATTATTCATCAGCACTTAGTAATTCACATTCTAGAGCAATCTCAGAGTGCTTTAATGTATATATTACAGGCGAGATTTATTGTGGGAATTACAGTATGGCAAATCATTCTTTAAAATGGTGCTTAAATCACACAACTTTCAAATACTAATTATGTAAAATATATTCTGAATTTTTAATTTCTACCTTTGTTTAACAATACTCTCATTACCAACTTCAGAAATGGGACAGCTATATCTCCAGAAACACTCACTCTGAATCCATCCATAATAGGAACAACCCAGTGTTTTTACAATGTCGCTTTCTCCCCAATGCCCCCATTACAAAAAAAAAAGTGAATAATGATCATCTAAAAGTCACGATCATCGCAAGATAATGAAGCATGAAATTTCGTTCTGAGACAAAATCCATCTCTACGAAGAGCTTGAGAAGCTTTTGATGGCCATGAAATAACTATTTAAGTTAAAAGATAAAATTTAAGAAATATTTCTGCTAATGATGTAGCTTGGAAAAAAGATACATTATCACCATTTGGTTCCTCCCGTGTACCCACTGACACAGAGACTGGGGGAAGATTTTGCAGCCACATCGATTTTTTTGTTGTTTTTACCCATTTGAAAAAACTCGATTGACCTCTTAGAACCCAGGGAGATTGGTCACTGTTTCTTTACTGGAGTCTGGCCAGAGGCCATGAAGAGTGGGGAGATGCCCCATTTACACACGCTTGGTTCCAGAGAGCCACTCTCAGGATACATTGAATCCCAGACTTTGTTTTAAGGTGGTTTAAAGTAGCTCTCCCTGGTTGGCCATGGTGGCTCATGCCTGTAATCCCAGCACTTTGGGAGGCTGAGGTGGGTGGATCACCTGAGGTCAGGAGTTCAAGACCAGCTGGGCCAACATAGTGAAACCCTGTCTCTACTAAAAATACAAAAATTTTAGCCAGGAGTGGTGGCGGGCACTTGTAATCCCAGCTACTCAAGAAGCTGAGGCAGAGAATAACTTGAACCTGGGAAGCGGGGGTTGCATTGAACTGAGGTTGCACCTTTGCCCTCCAGCCTGGGCAACAAACGGAGACTCCATCTCAAAAAAAAAAAAAAAAAAAATCTCCCCATAACCCCACACCAGGTGCAGCTCTCCTGTCCTGCATAGAAGCCCACATCTGTGGGCGGTCCATCTCAATGTAATCTTCCCAAAGTGCTGGGATTACAGTCATGAGCCATCACACCTGGCCTAATAGTATTTTAGACCCTGCTGCCATATGCTTAAAAATGAGCCAAAGCCCCTGATGTGCCTAGAACATTGTTCCCTTCTAGTTCTGAGGCACCCTTTCCACTAGGGGAAGCGTGGTCCACAATGGTTCTTGGGTGGCTGGCCTGGCATTTAAAGTGTTTAACTGTTTTTATTTATTCCCCTCCTGCCCCCAGTCTGATCTCCATGTTTTTACCTTAACTTCTTCCCTGGGGCAGTCTGCCATTTTCCAGTTCAACCTTTCTTTCAGATTGTGATCATATGGGAACCTTTGGAAGGCAAGGTGCAGGTAGGGGTGTGCACAGGCACACATGCCACAGCCACAGCCACTGTATCCGGCACTGCGGGTGGGCATGCTGACCCTGTTTTTTTCAGGAGTAGCTGATTCAGATTAATCAGTTAGCAGCTGGTACTTCCTGCTGACTCTAGGAAGAGTTCTGTACATACAGGTTTGGATTGGAGAAGGGGGAGGGAGAAGGGCTAAGTGGCAGAGGAGAAGGGAGGGAAGAGAAAGCTACTTCAAAAATTACTGTTGTTTCTCCCAGGCAGATGTCACTTCTTAAAATCTCCGATGGTACTCAATTCTGCACACTGAAGATTTTCCTATGATGTGTCTACACCTGGACTTGACATCCTCCCTCGTGTGGAGGGCAGCAATGAGAGGGTCCCTGATGACCCCTACCTCCTGGTATTCACACCTGTGTTTAATTGCCAAGCCTTGAGTGTGGACAAAACCCAGTGACTTGCCTCTAGCCAAAAAAATATGGCAAAAGCAATGAGACGCCACTTCTAAGATGAGGTTACAGAATGATATGGGCTTTCTTCTTATTCACTGTCTGTTGCTCTTTCCAGCTCTCTCTGCCTCTCTGTTTTCGTCTCTGCCTGTCTGTCTCTGACAACCAGCTGCTATGTCTTGAGGACATTCAGGCATTTATGGGGGTTCCCAGATGGTGAGAAACTGATGTGAGTAATCTTGGAGGTGAATTTCCTGAGACCCACCAATAGACTCTGAAATGACCACAGCCCTGGCTGACAACATAGCTGCATTGTCGTGAAAGACTCTGCATCAAGACCCCCAGCTAAATGATGTTCAGATGCCTAGACCACAGAAGCTGAGATAATAAATATCTGTTGTTTTGGGGCCACTCAATGTTGGGGTAGTTTGTTACACAGCAGGAGGTAACTGGTGCATCCTCCAGCCTGCTGCTATCTTTTCATGAGCTTCTCTGCCAGCATCAGTTACCCAAGCCATCCAGCCCTTTCTGGCTTCTGCCTCATGTCTACTGCGTATATCAGTGTGGTCATTTTGAGAATGTTATAGAAACTGAATCATCTAGTAAGTGACCTGTTGAGACTGGCTTTTTTCCCCCACTCGTATTATGCTCTTGAGATCCATCCAAATTGTTGTGTATATTCATAGGTTGTTCCTTTCTATGGCTGCATAGTGTTCTGTGCTATAAACACGCCACGGTTAGTTTAATTATTTGCATCTTCAAGGAGCCAGGTATCAACAAAAAGTCTAGTCAACTCCATTCCTTAATCGGTACCGTGTTTTCCCCTCAGCTGTTACAATGAGTCAGGCCCTCATGGCCTCTCCGTGCAGCACTACAGCAGGGTCCTGGCTGGTCAGCAACTAGAGGCCCCAGATGCATGGATTTTAAATGAATATTGCAGCATTTTCTAGGTAAAAAAAAAAAAAAGAGAGAAAAAACCACACTTGTTTATAAATAAATGATGACTATTTTGAAAAAATAAAGAGAGCTGGCTGAGCGCAGTGGCTCATACCTGTAATCCCAGCACTTTGAGAGGCCAAGGTGGGTGGATTGTGAGGTCAGGAGTTCAAGACCAGCCTGGCCAAGATGGTGAAACCCCATTTCTACTAAAAATACAAAAATTAGCTGGGCATGGTGGCAGGTGCCTGTAAACCCAGCTACTCAGGAGGCTGAGGTAGGACAGAGAATTGCTTGAACCAGGGAGGCAGAGGTTGCAGTGAGCCGAGATCGCGCCACTGCACTCCAGCCTGGGAGACAGAGCAAGACTCCCTCTCAAAAAAAAAAAAAAAAAAAAAGAGCTACGTAATTTAAAGTTAAATATTATTACACAGTGTCAATTGTGGCAACATAGCTCCCTGACCCAGCCCTGAGCCCTCTGATCACTCATCCCCACAGCAGCCAGAGTGACATGCCTTAGTGTCCTTCCTGCCATCAAATCTCCCCAAGGCCAGTCCGTTGTCCCTCGGCTGTTTCACGTGGCAAACTGAGGCCTCCCTGACTGGGCCTCTGCCTGCTTGCTCAGTTCTCGGCTTCCCCTCTCACCAGTCTCCACACTCCCCATGCAAGCCTGGGCCTGCTCACACTCATGAGGTCCCAGGTCCTCTTCTCTGGACCTAAGAACCAAGCCATTCCCTCAGGCAGTGACACTGCTGCCTGCCTCTCAAGGGTTAGTACAGGCACCACCTCCTCTGGGAAGTCTCCTCTGCTTGTCTGCTCTTCAGAGTTAAGTGCTCCTTCTTTAGCTCTTCTAGAAGCCTGTGTGCCTTCTACCATAGCAACCCTTATGGTTTATTTATTTCAATAAGTCGATGCTCAGACGGCACTCAGTAATTGCCAACCACCATTATTTCTACTACCATGGTGAAGATGATGATGATGATGACAGCGATCCTCAAAAGCCCCAGATCCCCCTGAAAACAAGGACTCCCTTGTCACCACCATGTCCTCAGTGCTCCCCAGTGCCCAGGCAGTGCCTATGGCAAGTGCCCTGTGCATATGTGTAGCATGAAAAGGTCAGCATCTTGCTGCCTGGAAGCGGTCATGAAAACATTCATTTTATCAGATGTTTAGACTGGAAGTTTAAGGAGCCTAAAGTTGATATGAGCTCAGGTGCAGATTCCAGAAGCAAGGGGACAGGAAGAAAGTGGCAGCAACAGCTAGCTGCCCACTGTGTGTGCAAACGATGGAGTGAGAGGCCACGCACCGCGTTCTCACAGCCTCTGAGCGCTGTCGCTCCTCGAGAAGGGAAGGCCCATTCTACTCTGTTTCTTTCTGCGCAGAATTAGATGTGCCAGTGAATTGCTTTGAGGAGTAGATGAGTGTGGATTCCTTGGGTCAGTGCAGAAGGGCTTGTGCAACAGAAGAAGGGATAAATAGCCAGCTCCCCACCCTGTCTTTGGGAATGCACTTTCAGAACTCTCAAGTCAGAAGCCCATTTCCTAGGGAAACCAAACTCACCACAGACAGTTAATGCTCAACCAGTTTTCATAAATGCTATTGTTTCTCATACTCTGGAGGCTCCAGTGTTTTTAAGCTGGAGGGCTTCCCCATGCATGGACTGCACGCTGAGAGCTGTGCTTCACACCAATTGCTCCATAAGCGTCTTGGGGAGCAAATCTCCATAGCTTGTGAGAGACAACCTGGAGCCGAACATCAATGCAATCCCAGTGTGGATGAGATAGGACATCAGTCGATGAGGCTGAGTCACCCAAGGTCCTCTGGATGCTGGAGCACACAATGGGAGACTTTTTGAGGTTGGCAAAGCTGGAGGACCCAGCTGGAGGCTCCCAAATGGGACCCTTGCCCCCAGGAAAAGGTGTTCTTCAGAGCATGGAAGCCGTGAGTTAGCAACAACGTGAATCAGATGGGGACACAGAGAGCAGAGCCACTGCACTGCGTGTTTTTAAATCTCAGTGAGATGGGCCTAATTCACCACATTCAATTTTGCAGGAAATCAGCTCATTTGACAGAAGAACAAAGCATGCATTGTTCAAGTATAAGAAGCCTGGGCTGCAGGGAACCTGTCCAGACAAGGGGATAATCATCCTAGCTCTGAGGGAATGAACATCACACCTTTTGTTCCAGTCAGATATGCACAAGCATTCCAGGCATAGTAAACCCGTGACATCTAGTATGGCTGGATGTTATTATTGTGGTGAGTTTCTCTGATTATTGCCAAAATCTATTCATTGTGCCTAAGGTCAGAGTGGATCATTTACTTGTTCCATGAAGCCTTCATTTGGTGATTTAAAAAATATGCTTCTTTTTAAAAAGTGCCCGAAATGGATAAAGAAGTGGCGTTCTGATTGAAACTGAATTTGATTAAGTTAAGATGAATCTCTGTGTGGCTCCGCAACCCCCTCAGGTGGCCGGAATCTTATTCCCTCTTGACCTTACTTGTGTGTCTCATGTTCCTTGGACTTGGGATAGAAGCTGAGTTCAGAAGCCCACCGGCCCCCATGGCACTACTTCCTCATTCACTTTGTTGATGAAATTCCTGGCACCTGTGAAACGGCGCGGGCATCTTCTGTTAAGGGATGTCTCTGAGACATGATACTGATGGCTTTTTTCTTCTGGTTTGGTATTTTTGCAGTGAACAAAATAGACCAAAAATAGGTGTGTGAGAGAGATGGGTGTGGGGAGAATACACCATGTATATGTGTGCATATATGTAATATGGATACATGTGTATACTCTATACATATCGGCTTGTAGAGAGGCTGCAGTCGTAACATCACAGTGGCTGTGTGTTTACCCTGGGCCAGGCATTGTTTCAGAGCTCTACGCGCATGAATTCTACGAATCTCATTAGCAACCTCTGAGGGAGGGACACCTATCATTTCCCTTTACTGGAGAAGAAACTGAAAAAGAGTTTTATTAACTTGCCTAATGTCTTGTAGCCAGTAAGTGGTGATGTGTGTGTGCGCACATGCGTGCGTGTGCATGTGAACTATGGACTGAAACACAGCACACATGCACAAAGGCACGTGGAGCTTAAGTGCACAGCTCAGTGAATATTCACTCTGAACACAGCCACAGAACCACCTCAAATCAAGAAAAAACTTACCCCAGAATGACCCCTTGAGTCCCAGGCTTTACCTCCTGCTCAGAAGAACCCTCTGTATGAGTCTGTTCGGGGTCTTCAATAAAATATCACAGGCTGAGCAAGTTAAACCGCAGAAGTTTATTTCTCACAGTTCTGGAGGCTGGAAGGCCACTATCAAGGGGCCAGAGGAGTGGATTCTGGTGAAGGCCTTCTTCCCGTCTTGAAGATGGCCATCTCTCTGCATCCACACATGGCAGGAAAAAAAGAGAGAGAGAATGGGCACTCTCTGATCTTTCCTTATAAGGATGCTAATCCCATCACAATGACCTCACCTTCATGGCCTTATCTAAACCTATTTACCTCCCAACAGCCCCATCTCCAAATACCACCCACCTTGGGAGGTAGGACTTTGACACACGAATTTGGAGGGTACACTACCCAGCCCATAGCACCCTCTTTTGTTTTACTTCTAAACCATAGATCAGCTCTGCCTGCTTGTAAATGTGCTTAAATAAAATCCACACCTAGCAAAGCAAACATGGGTTTGTGTCTGCCTTCTTTTGCTCAACATTCCTGTGAGAGTCCAGCAGGTTATTGCACAGGGAAATTGAGCATTTGGAGTACTCTGTAGTACTGGTGTGTGATGGACCTTGGGTTTGTTCTCAGTTTGGGGCTCTTTCACGTAGTGCTGCTGTGAAGCACTTTTTCTATAGATTTTGATAAATGCAGCCCTGCCTTTCCACTGGGAATATACCCAGGTGTGGACTAACTTGGTCATTGGGTATGTGTAGGTCACTTTGGAAAATACCGTTAGTTTTCCACAGGGCTGTTCCAATTTGCATTTCAGCCCACAGTGTATGAGCGTTTCCATAGATCCACACCCTCAGCAATACTCAGAATTGTCACTCTTTTTCACTTCAGCTCATCAGATGGGTGTACGGTGGTATTGTGTGGTTACAGTGCATTTTCTGGAGGTAAAATGAAGGGAAACACCCTCCCATGTTTACGGGGCCATTTAGAAATCCAAAAGGCGCTGAGTCAAGCCTTCCTGTTGCATTGTCTGCCTTCTGCATTGGATCAGTCCGTGTTTGTTTACCGCTGGTGCTCTTGGTGTTCCATTTAGAAAATCACTGATGATCTCAATGTCAGGAAGACATTCTCTTATATTTTCCTCTATGAGTTTCGTGATTTTTCCCTTTCACAGTTAGATCTACAGTACACTGGAATGGAGTTTTGCATATCGTCTGAGGGAAGAGTGCAGGTCCAGTTTGTGCCCACATAGAAATTCTATTGACCTAGCACATTAATTTAGAAGAAGGACTAACCCCATTGTACCACAGGATTACTTTTGCCATGAATCAGGTGGTTTCCATGTGTATCTGTTTCTGGACATGAGCTACACCCTTCACCACCACCAAATGGGCCTAAGCATTGCAGAGTGCTGCAGAGAGAGGGTTACTGCTCTGACAGAATCATGGAGATGGAGCACAGTCTCCAGGTCTCAGCTGAAATGCTCCCTCCTCTAGGAAGCCTGTGATTTGGGGCACCCTGTGCAGTGGGTGGTCCTGCCTTTAAGCATCTTATTTATAGTTGTGGAGTTCTATGTAGCCTGGAAGAGTTAAGCTGCAACCAGGGTATTTAATGGCTGTACCCATGCTTATCAAGGGCTTTCTATCATTTATTTTAACTATTATATATTCTTCCCTTCGCAATGGTGTGAAAACAGGATTTGGGTAAGTTACTCCAGATGGTGACTCTGGAGCCCACGTAGACAAATGTAAGGTTCATCATCTTTTGCAAAATGCCAAGTTTTCTGATTTTTTCTGCACTAGTCTAGTTACCTACTTTTTTGTAAACATACACACATGCACACAAACAAACATGCACATACACAGAATACACACATAAACATGAACACACATATTTGAAGGCACATGCCCACACATGCCCACGCAAGTACACATGCACACACACAATCTTCTCTAATATTTGTACTGTTAAATATTTAGAAGTATAATCCCCTCTTAGAATATTCAGCAGATTATTCACACTAAAAACCCTGCAGCTTTTTAAAAGATGTATTTCATTTTTTTCCTGTGTGTCAGACAGAATTAATCAAGGCTCTAATGATTGTTCTGCAGGTGTTATTTCAAAAACAACCAATACTCCCCAAATCATTAAATTTACAGGGAGACTTTTGATTACAGAAGCTGATGACTATTATTTCTAAAATAGAAGAGATGCAGAGTGACAAAAATCAATGACATGGCCGTTAGGTTAGAGCTAAATTTATCCAAGTTTTACGTTGCTGAGGTCTCACCCCACTTTCTCTGCAAATACTCACTTTATAGTGACTCTCCAGTATAGATACCTAGATATTTATAATTGTTATTCTGATGATTTTGTATTTATTTATTTTTTTGCTTTTCTTTATTTTGTTTTATGTAATTATTTTTATTTCAATGGCTTTACGGGAACACGTGGTTTTTTGTTACTCAGATGAACTGTACGTTGGTGAAGTCTGGGATTTTAGTGCACCTGTTGCCCAAGTAGTGTACATTGTACCCAACAGGCAGGTTTTTTGTTTTTGTTTTTGTTTCTGTTTTTGTTTTTTTGAGATGGAGTCTTGCTCTGTTGCCCAGGCTGGAGTGCAGTGGGGCGATCTCAGCTCACTGCAAACTCCGTCTCCCGGGTTCAAGCGATTCTCCTGCCTCAGCCTCCCAAGTAGCTGGGATTACAGGCACGTGCCACCATGCCTGGCTAATTTTTGTATTTTTAGTAGAGATGGGGTTTCACCATGTTGGTCAGGCTGGTCTCAAACTCCTGACCGCGTGATCTGCCCGCCTCAGCCTCCCAAAGTGCTGGGATTACAGGCGTGAGCCACTCCGCCTGGCCAACAGGCAGTTTTTAATCCCTCACTCCCCCTCCACCTTTCCGATTCTCAAGTGTGCATTATACCACTCTGTATGCCTTTGCATACTCATAGCTTAGTTCCCACTTATAAGTGAGAACATGTGGTTTTTGGTTTTTGATCCCTGAGTTACTTCACTTAAAATAACAGCCTCCCGTTCCATCTGAATTACTACACATTATTTTATTCCTTTTTACTGCTGAGTAGTATTCCATGGTGTGTGTATAATATTTTCTTTATCCACTCATCAGTTGATGGGCACTTCAGTTGGTTCCATATCTTTGCAATTGTGAATTGTGCTGTGATAATCATTCACACACTGGTGTCTTTTTGATATAGTGACTTTTCCTTTGGGTAGATACCCAGTAGTGGGATTGCTGGATCAAATTTCTGAGCATTGGCCATAGTAAAGGCCTGGTTGTGTGGCAGTGAGGGTAGTTTGAGATAATTCCATCTGTGTTGAGGCCCAGTGATGGGACAGTCCATGAGTGTAGAACATCTTCTAACGACACTAATATGCGAATCAGGATTTCTGTTGGGACAGCTGCTCAGTTGTCAACTTCGAGGAGTCGTAGTTCTTTTGGTTTCAGGTCTGTCATAGGGGCTATATAAGAATCGAAGCCTAGGTCTTCATAATCTGTATATTCATAGCTTCAGTATCATTGGTGGCCAGTTGTTTTGACAGTGAGAGAGAGGTTGTTAATTTCAACTGTTATGTACAGGATACGTAGGGTTGGGAGGGCAATTAAAATTAGCATTATAGTGGGCAAGAGAGTCCACACAGTTTCTGCTTCTTAGGGATCTCTACTGCTAGTATGTGTTAATGCTGTTGTCAATATGAGGGAAACAATATATCAATATGAGGGAAATAAACCTTCTTTGAGTTCTTCGTGACATCTCCATACTGTTTTCCATAGAGACTGTACTAACATTCCCACCCACAGTGTCTAAGCCCTTCCCTTTTTACCGCTTTCGTGAGAGTATCTATTGTTTATTGACTTTGTAATAATGGCTACTCTGGCTGGGGAAAGGTGGTATCTCACTGCGGTTTTAATTTGCGTTTCCCTGTTGATTAGTGATGTCGAGAATTTTCTCATGTGTTTGTTGGCCATTTGTATATCTTCTTTTAAGAAATGTCTATTATGTTATTTGTCCACTTTTTAATGGGGTTGTTTATCTTTTTCTTGCTGATTTGTTTGAGTTCCTTGTAGATTCTGGATATTAGTCCTTTGTCAGATGAATAATTTGCAAATTTTTTTCTCACTCTGTAGGTTCTCTCTTTACTTTGATGACTCTTTCTTTTGCATAAAGAAGCTTTTTAGTTTATTTAGGTCCCATTTATGTATTTTTGTTTTGTCGCATTTGCTTTTGGGGTCTTAGTCATAAATTCTTTGCCTAGGCCAATGTTTAGAAGAATTTTTCCTAGGTTTTCCTCTAGAATTTTTATGGTTTCAGATCTTATATTTAAGTCTTTAATTCTCCTTGAGTTAATTTTTGTATATGGTGAGAGATAGGGATCCAGTTTCATTCTTCTGCATGTGACTATCCAATATTCCTAGCACCATTTATTAAATAAGGTGTCCTTTCCCCCACTTTATATTTTTGTATGTTTTGTCAAAGATCCGTTGGTTGTAATTATTGGGCTTTATTTCTGGGTTCTCTGTTCTGTTCCATTGGTCTATGTATCTACTTTTATACCAGTACTATGCTGTTTTGGTTATGATAGCCTTTTAGTACAGTTTGAAATCAGTTAATGTGATGCCTCCAGATCTGTTCCTTTTGTTTAGGATTGCCTTGGCTACTCAGGCTCTTTCTTGGTTCCATATGAATTTCAGGATTGTTTTTTCTAATTCTGTGGAAAATGATGTTGGTGTTTCAATAGGAGTTGCAATGAATCTGTAAGTTTCTCTGGGCACTACGGTCATGTTCACAATATTGATTCTTTCAATCCATAGGTATGGGATGTATTTCCATTTGTTTGTGTCATCTATGATTTCTTTCAGCAGTATTTTGTATTCTCCTGGTAGAAATCTTTTATTAATACCTCCCTGGTTAAGTATATTCTTAGTTATTTTATTTTACTTATGTAGCTATTTTTAAAGGGATTGAGCCCTTGATTTGTTTCTCAGTTTGGACATTGTTGGTGTATGGCAGTGCTACTAATTTGTGTACATTGATTTTGTAACCTGAGACTTTACTGAATTCATTTATCAGATTTGTAAGTCTTTTGGAGTAGTCTTCAGGGCTTTCTAGGTATAAGATCATATTATTGGCAAAGAGAGATAGTTTGACTTCCTCTTTTCCAACTTGGATGGCCTTTACTTTTTTTTTCTCTTGCCTGATTGCTCTGGCTAAAACCACCAGTAAAATGTTGAATAGGAGTGGTGAAACTGGGCATCCTTGTCTGGTTCCAGTTCTTAGGAGGAATGCTTTCAATTTTTGTCCATTCCGTATGATGTTAGTTGTGGATCTGTCATATATGGCTTTTATTATTTAGAGGTATGTTCCACCTATGCCTAGTTTGTTGAGGGTTTTTATCATAAAGGGATGCTGGACTGAATTGAATGCTTTTTCTGCCTCTATTGAAATTATCAGATGGTTTAGTTTTCATTCTGTTTTTGTGATGAATCACATTTATTGACTTCATATGTCAAACCATTCCTGCATCCCTGGGATAAAATCCACTTGATTATGGTGAAATAGTTTTTTCATAAGCTGTTAGATTTGGCTTGCTAATATTTTGTTCAGGATTTTTCCATCTATATTCGTCAGGGAATATTGGTCTGTAGTTTTCTTGTTTTCTTTTGTTATGTCCTTTCCTGGCTTTGGTATCAGAGTGATACTGGCTTGGTAGGATGAGTTACAGAGGATTCCCTCCTCAGCTTTTTGGAATAGTTTCAGTAGAATTAGTACCAATTATCTGAATGCCTGCTAGAAATTGGCTGTGAATCTGTCTGGCCTTGGCCTTTTTTGTTGGTAGTTTTTATTATTATTATTATTACTGATTCAATCTCACTGCTCATCATTGATCTATTCAGGATTTCTATTTCTTTTTCTCTGACTCAAGCTAAGGGCATTGTATGTTTCCAGGAATTTATCCATTTCATCTCGATTTTCTAGTTTGGGTACATAGCTGTGTTCATAAAAGTCTTGAATGATTTTTAGTATTTCTGGGGTGTCAGTTGTAATGTCGCCATTTTAATTTCTAGTTAAGCTTATTTGAATCTTCTTTCTCCTTTTCCTTTTTTTTTTTTTTTTTTTTTTTGAGACGGAGTCTCGCTCTGTCACCCAGGCACCCAGGCTGGAGTGCAGTGGTGCGATCTCGGCTCACTGCAAGCTCCGCCTCCCGGGTTCACGCCATTCTCCTGCCTCAGCCTCCCAAGTAGCTGGGACTACAGGCACCCGCCACCACGCCCGGCTAATTTTTTGTATTTTCAGTAGAGACAGGGTTTCACCGTGGTCTCGATCTCCTGACCTCGTGATCCACCCGCCTCGGCCTCCAAAAGTGCTGGGATTACAAGCGTGAGCCACCGCGCCCGGCTTCTTTCTCCTTTTCTTAGTTAATCTAGGTAGTGGTGCCTCTGCTGAAAGAAACTTCCCACAGGCAGGAAGTTCAGGGACCCAAGGCCTGCAGTCTGGTTACTTTTGTCCCAGGGAGTGCTCCCTTAACGTCCTTCACTCCCTCTAGCCCTGGAAGTAGCAGTCCCTGAGGGCCATACCGCTGTGAACCCTGCTGTCCCTGGGTCTAGCCACCCAGTGGGGCTGCCACCCTCCAGGCTGGTGCTGGAAATGTCTCCAAGGGATCCGGTGATGAGAACTGTCCTCTAGTCTCCCAGCAGTGGGGACCAGCACCAGTTCTAATGGGGTGGGAGGGCAATGGCATTGACTTTGTGAGACTTTCCTGGTTATAAATAGACTTGGTGTGTTAGCTTTCTCAGATTCCAGCTGTAGTCCTAATGTACTGGGCACCTAGACAGACTCCAGATCTCCCAGTTAGCCAGGGTAATGCAGATGATGGCGATAGCTGAGGTTGTGCAAAAGATTTATCCTTTCTGAGCACTGTGTTATTTTTTTGCCTGGTTCACACTGTAGGCTGCTGCCCATCGCTTCTGTCAAAGGGTGTGTGGTTTCTTCCAGGTTTTCTGTTAAGTTCTTGTGTTGGTTCTGAAAGGTCTAGTATTTTTCCTGTAGCTTTAGACATCCAACCTGATATTACCAAGATGACTGGGAGTTTGTGGCTAATGCCTACAGAAGAAGAGATGCATCCCTTCCCAGACATCTTATCTGTTGCCCTGGGTAATGAAGACATTCAATTTTTAATTTTTTTAAATTATTATTGTTTTTTTGAGATGGAGTCTTGCTCTGTCGCCTATACCAGAGTACAGTGGTGCAGTTTTGGCTCACTGTAACCTCTATCCCCTGGGTTCAACCGATTCTCCTGCCTCAGCCTCCCAAGTAGCTGGGACCACAGGTGAGTGCCACCATGCCTGGCTAATTTTTATAATTTTTAGTAGAGATGGGGTTTCACCATGTTGGCCAGGCTGGTCTCAAACTCCTGACCTCTAGTGATCTGCCCACCTCGGCCACCCAAAATGCTCGGATTACAGGCATGAGCCACTGCATCTGACTTCAATTTTTTATTTTTTCAAACATTTTTATTTTTAATTATTATGGATACATAATAGTTGTACATTACCCTGATAATTTTTGAAATATTTTGTAAGGATTAATACACAAAAATTTATTCAACAATATTTATTGTGGTGCTAACAAATGCTGGGACCCAGATTAGACCTGGGGTATGTGAAGATGAATCAGACAGACCTGTTCTTGCCTTCATGAACTTTTTATTTTCCAGAAGAGATGGACATTAAACTCATAACCATTTGCAGGCATGATTCATGAAAAATGCACGTGAGTACTTCTGTGTGGACATCTTATGGGAAGAAGCCCCAGGGAAGAGTTTGTTAAGCTGAATTCTTGAAAGCATGGAGGACTCCCTAGGAAATTGGTTCTAGATATAGAAAAATAATGTTTCCTTTTTATAGCTCTCTTTACCCAAAATCATGTTTCTTCACTTCAACATTCAGTAAGTTGTGGAAAGCTCAAATTTTGAGTTAAAATTTGCACCATCATAAGCTCAAAACAGCTGTATCAAGAAGCATAAGCAGGGACCATTTTGCAGAACACCCTAGAGGCTTGTTTCTGCTTACATCTCCTTTGTCTCCTGCAGGTGGGTAGGATTTTTGCATCCATTTCCCTCCCCTCTGTCAGGGGACTTAGGCAATGTCTGGAAACATTTTTGGTTGTCACAATTGGAGGTGAAAGCATCTAATGAATAGAGACGAGGAATGCGGCTAAAAATCGTACAATTCCCAGGATAGTAACCCCACCCTCCAGCTCCCCACAGAGAATCACCAGGCCAGAAGTGCCAGTAACTCTGCCTCCTCTGGTGTCCTTCTCTGGACTGCAGGCTCCTCGGTGTCAGTACAGGGCGGCAGCTAACCCTGCTGTGCATACATGTGCTCCGTCCTGCATGTCCTGGCGGGGTGAGTCCTTGTCCTGCCAGCTACCAGCTCCGCAGCTGGGAGGTCTCTTAAGTTCCTTAAGCTTTGGTTTTCTCCTCTCGAAAACAGCAATGCCTTCCTCACACACTCATTTAAAGCCCTTATCAACCCTGGAGGAAGTTCAGAGCTTCTAAAATTTATATCCTAATTTATGTTATTTTTCCTTTTAAAAGTTCAAACAAAAGGAATACATCCCCAAATTACAGCTTAAGTGATGACGTAAAAGGAGAGCGTATTGGCCTTTGAAATGGCCCTGGCACTGAACAATGGTACAGGTTAGATTATCAAGCCTTCACTGTCTCCAGCCTGAGACCAGGGCCATACCTCCATCCTATGCCTGCATCTATCACTTCTATAGCCTGCCTCCCACTTCTTTTTTTTCTTTTCTTTTCTTTTTTAGACGGAGTTTCGCTCTGTCACCAGGCTGGATTGCAGTGCGCGATCTCGGCTCACTGCAACTTCCGCCTCCTGGGTTCAAGTGATTCTCCTGCCTTAGCCTCCCAAGTAGCTGGGACTACAGGCACATGCCACCACACCCAGCTAATTTGTCTATTTTTAGTAGAGACGGGGTTTCACCATGTTGGCCAGGCTGGTCTCGATCTCTTGACCTCATGATTGCCTGCCTCAGCCTCCGGAAGTGCTGGGATTACGGGTGTGAGCCACTGCTCCCGGCCACATCCCACTTTTTAATGCATGGCAAATTGGCCTGTGATTTAGATTGTTTTCACTTGCTTTACCATGAGCCAGCACTAAGATGGTACCATTGTTAGTGACAGGGTGCCCTTCTGCTCTGCCCTATTCTTAGATTCCAGAGAGCTGTGGGCCCCCCACCCAGGCACAAGAACAGCCTCTCCCTCCAAGCCTCAGCTACTGAGAGAGAAGTTCCAAGGGTGCTCGTGACAGAACTCCTGTCTTCCCCTGATGCCATATGTCATGTGTGGTCATGTCAAGGCCCTAGTACTCAACAATGACCCTCCAGGATGTTCCAGAATATATGCCTGATCACCTGCCCCATCTTCAACTCACCCTGGGCCTGGCCTTGTAGTTATGAACCAGGTGAACCTCATTCCTACCTTTGCAGTGTGTAACGTCCAGTGAGGGCTTTTTTTTTTTTTTTTTTGAGATGGAGTCTTGGCTCTGTCACTAGGCTGGAGTGCAGTGAGTGCAGTGGTGTGATCTCGGCTTACTGCAGCCTCCGACTTCCTGGTTCAAGTGATTCTCCTGCCTCAGCCTCCTGAGTAGCTGGGATAACAGGCACACGCCAGAATGCCCAGTTAATTTTTGTATTTTTAGTAGAGATGGGGTTCCACCATGTTGGCCAGGATGGTCTGAATCTCCTGAACTTGTGATCTGCCCACCTTGGCCTCCTAAAGTGCTGGGATTACAGGCATGAGCCACCACACCTGGCCAAGGCTTTTTTTTTTTTTTTAACACAGAGTTGCCCAGGCTGGTCTGAAACTCCTGGGCTCAAGCGATCCTCCTGTCTTGGCCTTCCAAAGTGCTGGGATTACAGGTATAAGCCAAAGTGCCTGGCCAAAGGGCATTAATTTAAAAATACACCCATAACAGTAAAATTAAACTGAGAAAAGAGCTGCAGAGAGGAAGAAAGGGCAGGTGCTACCACTGCAAATAAGTCAGGGTCTGGTGCAGCCAGGAGGCTACCGAAAGCTCAGCTGAGGCTGTGACAGTGAAGATGAGCCTGCCACGAAGGATGAAGGACTTCTCCAGGAGCTGTGGAGAGCGGGGTGGGAGAGGCCAAAGCTTGCAGGCTGGGGGTGGAAGAAGATGACTCTGTGCTGGAGGGTAGGCCTAGGAGGACAGTGCAATGACAGGAAATCATGCATTTCACTCTAAGCATCCCAAGTGGGTCAGGGCCAAAAAGGCTGGGAGGTGGGACCTTATCTCTCCTTCCTAACTTAATTCCCTAGTTGCCAGCAGTAGAGATCCCCCACCCATGATAGGAGTAAGCAAGTTTTCCCCATCACAGCAGCACTCTCTACAGAGCCTCCTGCCAACTATGTTGCATTACTCAACCCTCTCACCCCCCGCCAGGATATCCTGGCAGCATCTCAGATCTCACAAGCAAAGAGAGACAGGAAACTTTCTGCAGGAGAAGGACATAGTCAGGTACAGGAATGGAAAACCTCTTGGCTCCTGCCAGGACAGTGGATTGGAGTAGGCAGGGGACCAGTTTGAATTCTGTTGGGAAGCGAATGATGGTGGCAGTGGCAAGGGGAGGGGTGGATGCATTCCCGTGACACCTCAGAGCTAGGATGCAAAAGTCTTGGAGTTGTAATTTGGGGGCTGAATAAGAAGGAGCTGGCTGATGTGACTCCTGTGCTTCTGGCTATGCACTTGCATGGACAGTGGCTACTCATGTGCAGAAGGGTTTGCTGAGAAAATCCCCTAGAACGGTGCCATGTTAGGGCAAGCGATGGAGGTGTTGTGCGGACATGTGCCCTTGTCTCATACTGAACACCTGTTTCCTAAATGTGGCTCATGCTCCCCAGCGTAGACCTCCACTTGCCATCTCCCTCCTCTCTTGGCCATCCCCATGCCCCAAACCTTTACTCTTCCTTTAGTGTTTGGCTAAGTTGATTTGCCCTCCAAAAATGCATCTTCAGCATCCTTAGCCAGGCATAGTCAGAATTTCACTTATTTAAACAGAACCTGAGAGTTTGAAAGGAACTCAAAGTCACCAGTTGCCATAAGCAATGGCAGTGTTTCAATCCTGAGTCAGTGACAAGGAGCCTTCATGGAGTCTTTATAGTGTTCCCCTTTCCCATGAGGTACCTCAAGTCTTCTCTGCCCAGTGCTCTCACACCTTTCTTCCATAGCTCTGAATGCCAGAAACATCTGTCCATCAGGCTGCTGTAGCTGGCAGCTGGGTGGTCTGCCTTGGATGATTGGGGTGAAAAGCAACTTCCACCTGATGTGTTTCCCTTTAGGATGTAATACATGAGGAGTTGGTTTCTGTGTGGCAGGACCCACCTTTCCCTGTCCAGTGTTGATGACTAGTCTTCACCAGAGTTGTCCATCAGCTCCTATGCAGAAAACATTCTCTTTGTGTCTAGTGTTTGCTTCTGGGCTGTCCTTTGCCCATTGCTCCTGAGAAAGGGGGATAACCATGCACTGTTTCCTCTAGAGATATAAACCCTCTAGGCCCACAGGGGTCACCTGAGACATCCATCTCATGACTGGTGATGATTGTTGCACTATCTCCACCCTTCAATACCACCTGGAGAACAGGGGTCTTGTTGTAGTGAAGCAACTAGCACAGTTGCTGGCACAGAGGAGGTCCTCAGTCAATGTTTGCTGAGCCCATGTCTTATGAGGAAGGAGATTCCAGGAGACAGAAGGAAGCAGTGGAGCATCCCCTGGTGCCTTCACTGTTGTTGGACAGTGGACGCTCGGAGGATGCCCTCCTGGAGCTCCTGAGTAATTCAAACTTCTGACTTCTCACATTTGAAATAGTGTTTCAGTTTCCAGTCCTTATTGGAAAGGAAGGGAGGGTAGGGGAGAGGGAGGCCAGGGGAGGGCAGTGAGTCCAGTGCAGTGATGAAGAGCACACCCCCCACAGCAGGGCTGCCGGGGTCTGGTCATGGCTCTGCCACTCACTGAGCTATTTAAATTCTCTGTGCCTTGGTTTCCACATCTGAAAATGCAAATAATAACTCCCATTTCCTAAGCTGTTAGGAGCATGCACTGAGTTAATATATGTGAGGACTTAAAATAGTGCCCATTGATGTGCTAGCTGTCATTATGCTATAAGCACTTGTTGAAAAAATAAAAGATCTTAGAATTTTCAAAAATGCATCAAGGCGAGTCTTATAAAAAAATCAGAGCTCTTTGTTGGAGGTTTTATACTTTATAGTTTATTAGACGGATTTAATTTGAATTATAAATCAGGTAGGGACACCATAGTCTTCTCTGTCCTTAGAGCCTCTGAAAACCTTAATGCAATGTTGATGGGGAAGACGGGGAAAGGAAGAGTCCTTGACAGAGAGAATGGGGGGGAGTGGCGACAGGGCGTGGGAAGACTTCCCCTGAGAGAGGAGCAGCGCTTGGTTTCACCCCTCCTTCCCTCCTGCTCCTCACTACCTCCCCAGGATTAGCACAGCATGGCTGAAAGGAGGTATCCAGGGTCCATTCCTTGCAGGCACACCTCACCGATGCAATGAGCTTTTACCCAGGAGACCTGGTGCTGACTGTCACCTGCCTACCAGAGCACGGCTCTTGAACTCAGCTACATCCGTTCATCTTGAGTGCTCCTTGCTACTGGATTCTGTTTGCATCTAATTGCACTTATTACCTTGCTAACAAACCTAGCTCTCATGTGGGTTTAATTTCAAGAGTAGGAAAACCCTTGGCTGGAGAAGGTCGTGTAGTGCCAGCTCTGTTTCCACCACTTATCTGTGCCATGAATCCATTCTGACAGGCATGTTGATGCCTCCTGTCTTATTTGGGCACTGAAGATGAAGTGACGTGCAAGGCAGATCCAGTCTCTGCTCTCCTGTGGGCAAATAAGCCAACTGCAACCATCAAGCAAAGAAATCGAACCCTTGAGATTTTTGGTAACAGTCATGAGCTTGCAGTCAGCCTCAGGGATGGGGAGCTATGATATTTGGGTGTGTTTCTTGGCATCACCTAGACTTGGTTTTCTCATCCTAAGATGGGTCTACCTTTGCCTACATGGTAGTGTTGTCATGAAAAGAAACATTTCATACAATACTTGGTGCAGGGTCTAGCAGGAGTAAATGCTCAGTAAGAGTACGATTCTCGCTCCAAGAGAGGGACTTCCTTTTTTTATTTTTATTTTATATATTTTTTTTACTGTATAAAGCATAAAGAACCCTGCAATTGCGATGCTTAATCATTTATACTCTAGGGCTAAGGAAGGGAAGGATTAGTCCCTCTTTTTTTTATTACTATTTTTCCTATGGTCTTTCTGCTTTGCTAAACAGTTAGATTTCGGGAGATTATTTGCATGTCAGAGAGGGACATTCAAGAGTGAACATTCTATTGCTGTGTAAAAAAAATCACTGTAGGACTCGGTTATTTTAAAGAACCAACATTTAGTATCTGTCAATTACTGTGGCTCAAACATTTGGGAGTGGCTCAGCTGGTGATTCAGGCCCAGGGCCTCTTGGGAGACTGCAGGCAGGATGTCAGCTGGGGCTGTAGCCCTCTGGAGGCTTGATGCCACCATGAGTCCCTCCCATGGCCGTAGGCTCGGGCCTCAGCTCCTCAGCATGGTCAACTTCTCCACAGAGCTACTTGAGTGTCTTTACAATATGGTGGCTGGCAACTTGCCCAAGAGAGAACAGGGAGGGGAGAGGGAGAGATACAAGAGATAGAGTAGCCACAATGCCCCGTAGGGAGAGATATAAGATATAGAGTAGCCACAATGCCCCTTATGTTCTAATCTTGGACATCACACATGTCACTTTTACTACATTCTATTTGTTAGAAGCAAAGCACTAAGTATATCTCATACTTGAGGTGGGAGGAATTAGCCTCCAACTTTTAAAGTGAGAATTATCCAAGAACTTGTGGACATCATAACGAGAACAAAAGATCCAGACATGGAAGGCCTTCCTAGTATGTTTGTGTCTTGGTCTTCTGTCTTCTCTAGACTCTGAGCTCTCATGTAAGTAAAAAAAAAACCTTCTCATCTTTCCAGTTGTGAATTATGAAAATTAAGCCTTCCCATCCTTTTCAGTCTGCCTGGTGGAGCTGAATTGTGAACTTTCCCTTTACTGACCATTTGCACTGTGAGACCATTCCATCCATCAGTCAGTGTGGGTGCACACTCCTCACCTATGTGGAGCTTAGTCGCTGAAATTTAGACAGCCGTGTCCAGGGACTTCAGCTCTGACATTAAGGTGTGTGTTTTAGCCTCGCCAGAGGGGAGCAAGAGGATTTCTCCATCAAACAAAGAGGTCAGCTCTCCAAAGCATCTATAAAACCAAAGTCAAGCTTGCTATTTTGCTGGTCTGTTTAACCAAGGCCTGTATGTTCTCTCAGTTCCCACCAGAAAACACTGTTTCTGGGAAATTGCACCGTGGATTCTGTTGACTGCTGCAGTTTTTCTGCCTTGGTAATGTCCTGAAGGAATACATTCTTCACCACAGATCCACAAAAGGAGTTCAGATGCTTTCTGAAATTTTATGCAAAGTCAGTGGCCATAACGTGGTTTTTTGAGAGAGAGTCTAATTTTTTTCAGACTCTCCCTCAAGGTATTCAATGACAGTCCCTCTGCCTCCCACTGAAGTACAGGTATGTCAACAAAAATATTAAAACCCACAAGCTTTACTCCCTAGAGCAAAGGGTGTGGTTTTCTTCTGATGCTTGTGACTCTGGTATACCTGGTGAGTGGAAGGACAGATGCTTTGACTGTGTGATGGTGGCTGCATCTGCCCTCTCATCCCCCTGCAATTAAACTGTGAACATCAAGGTGTGAAGGGCCATGCCACCCTCTTTCATCGGTGATCAGGCCTTTCTTAACAAATGGTTGTTGAATTGAGCTTTTGTATGCTTGCTAGAGCTTGGTTAAGGGGCCATTTCTGGGCAACAGTTCCTGTTGCTATGTGCAGGTCTTGCCCAGAATAGAACTGAGTTTCAGCTAAATGGCCGTGAGTTTGTCATGTGCAAAATAAGCCAGGTAAGTTCACAGGCAGGTCCAAACAGAATTGCAGAAATAAATGCAATGCCACTGACCCTGCCGCTTTTTGACTCCCTAGAGCCCTGGCCTTCTTCCTGTCTCCCTCCCTTAGCAAAGCTTTAACCCAGATTCACCACCTGGCCGTCACTGTGCTGAAGGCCAGGAAATTGAGATGAACGGGATGCACTTGCTACCTTGGAGCTCCATGTCTAGAAAGGCTGGCGTTTAATAATCAAACACACTCAGAACACACTGACATCATGGATCGGGAACAAGACCCCTCCCAACCCACCCCTACAGTCTGTTCTCAACACAGCAGCCTGAGTGGTACTTTACAACATAGATGGGATTCACCACCTTCCTCCTCTGCTCCAAAATCCTTCACCACCTGCCCGTTACACTCCGAGTAGAATCCCACTCTCACAGTGGCTTGCAGGACCCCATGTGATCTCCTCACCCGATATATCTCCCCTCCACACTCTTCCCTCCTGCTGCTCTCATTCCTACACAGCCTCACTCCTCTCCAGCCACGTGTGCCTTCATCCAATTCTGGAAGCAAACATCATTGTGGGGCTTCTTCTTACCACAGGGCCTTTGCACTTGCTGTTGTCTCTTCCTGGAATGCTTTTCTCAGAAGGTCTCGTGGGTGGCTTCTCCTAGTGGTTCTGGTCTCGCTTCAATAGTCGCCTCTCATGGAATCTTTCCTTGTTTACTCTTTTCCAAATGGCTCTCTCGCCCCATCACTCTACACCCGTCGACTTTCACCACGTCCTTTTTGCAGGTGTCCAGCCTTTTTGCCTTTGCACGTGTCCATCACTAGAAGGCCATGCAGTGGGGAGGGGCCAGCTCACCTCTGGGCTCCTCAGTGCCCACCACACAATGGCACTGAGCTAGCACCAGCTAGTATTTGTTGGACAAACAAAGCCCAGGTCTTTTTGATTCCAAACCCTGTGTTCTTCCCACTACCCAGCCCGCCCTGCCAGGATCTTACCCCACCTGCTATTCATCCCCATAAGAGAGGAGCCTCACTTTTGCATAGGTCTAATTTCCATGTATAATGGCATTGCACTGATAATATCAGCGTCCAGAACAGTAGTAGTTGCTCAGTATACATGTGTAATTTGAATAAATGAATGAGTAAAGGGATGAATGAATGAATGAACAAATGGAGTTTAACCAGAGGTGGTAACTCTGGCTAGGAGGGTCGGGGGCCTTCCCAAAGGAGGCAGATGTGAGCTTTTTCTGAGGACAACTGGAATCAGCCCAGGGAAGCAGGGCAGGGCATAGGTGGGCAAGAGTGTCCCCTCCTCCATGTTCCCTGGCCCCTTCCACGCCCCAGTCTCCTGCTTCCTCTCCACTCTGCGCTTGAATAGGTTCAGGTGTCCCCTAGCTTGAAAAACACCCAATTCACCTGCCCCAGCTGTGCCTTTTAGCTCGCATCTCCTTTCTTTTCCTTTCATGCCAACCTTCTCAAATGAGAGTTCCCTATTTCTTTCCCCCTTTCTTCTCCACCTGCTCCCTCCTGAAACTTTTATGGCATTTCTCATGCGGAGCTATTATTCTTCTTTGGAAATGGAACTCTATTGAGTAAAGGGGGGCAAGACAGCTTAAGATCAAGAAGTTCTGTGAAAAAAGGAGAGTGATTTTTGAAGACATTACAGCAGTGGTGGAGGATGAGACGGAGAGGAAGAATGCCACCGCCCTTCAGGAAGGTGGAAATGGGCCCTGTGAGCGCTGGGAGGCAGCCACATCCCCATTCCTGAGAGATCATGCCATTCTTACTGTGCTGTGATCATGGGCACCTCAGTGTTAGGACCTGTGAGAAAAATAAAATAAATTGTATATATATTAGTGTATTTATGGATGCATACATACATATATGCATGTATAAACATGCAAACAAAACATAAATGTGTGCATCAAACTAGTGGTTCAGTGTTGTAGATTTTGGCTACTATTGCTTCGTTTAGAGCTGTGTGCACAATTAGACCCAGAAATTCTGCTTCTAGTCATTTATCTTAAGGAGATGCTCACAGATGTATGCAAAGATGCATATTTCACAATATTCATTGCAGCGTGGTCTGTAATAGCCTTCTGCATGTCCACGGATAGGAGACAGGGTAAATCAATTCAGGTAGAATGAGGTGAGTGCATATAAATAAACAAGCACCGTGAAACAAGATAAATCTACCCTTGCCGATATGGGAAGATCACCAAGACTCGTTGCTTTGTGAAAAATGTAAGGGGCTTTGTATTTTGAAAAAGATGCTAGGGGTATGCCTATATGTATACGTGTAAGTGCACATCCTTTTGTTATTTAAATTCTCAGTGTGTTTCATTTTCATGATAATGTAAGAATGTCTGGTTTCATTCAATAATTTAAAATTGCTTCTTTAATGGCAAAGATAGTGGAGATGGCTGTGTCTGAGGCTCAAATTCTCAGGGGTTTAAACTGATGCAACTTATGTTGGTATGTTTTGCAAGCAGGAGGTGCACAGGCTTTGGAAGTGAAGTGAAATGAACTCTTTCCTGTCTGGGGAAGCGGCTCTCCTTTGAGACCCCTTCACGACACATCCCAACCTTTGAGTCTGACAGTCATTTGGCACCCCCATGCCAGTGACTCTTTCAGACCAGGTGACAACATGGCCCATTGTCTCCCAATGCTTCTATCTGCTGGGTATTTATTCAATATGTGTGTTTTTCAGCACTTACCAGTAACAAAATAAAAAAGCACTGGGCTAGGAATATCAGGTGAGCAAAATTAGATGTGGCTCTGCCCTCCTGGAGGCCACAGTCCAGAGGGAAAGATGGATTTTCATTAAAGGACCTCACAAATCAAATGTCAATTGACAAGTGTGGTAATTGCTGCAAACGGGAAAGCCCAGGGCACTGTGGAGATGTGTCATGGGGCTGCCCGCGTGGTTGTGCAGTCTATTCATTGACTAGGGGCTCCCTGTGTTTGTGGGGTGCAGTGAGAGGGACTTGCAATCTAGCCCACACTTCACTGACCAAACTGCACTCGAGTGGAGAACTGTGTCTGCCTGGCAGGGGGCACTCCCTTCCCCTCCCTAGGATGCAAGCCTTCAGCACTGTGTTGGCCCAGGGCAATGCCCTTCCTAATTTTCCATGCAGGCAGGGAGCCACAGATGAATTCTCGAAGGATTGCCTGTAGGTTGGATGTGTCCTTGGCTATGGCCTTACAGGGATATTACAGAGGGCTTCCCGGAGGAAGTGACACATGAACTCTGAGGGGTGTCAGTTAGGCATGGAGAGGAGGGAAGAGTTCTCAAGCCCCCAAAACAGCAAAGGCCCAGGGTGGAGAAAGTGTGGTAAGTGTGGGATGGTGGTGATGGAAGAGATGCCAGGATGATGCAGGGAGCATCTTTGCCTGTTACCTTTTGCGCACAGGTGTGAACATTCTGTATGATAAATAAGAGTTTGACTTGCTGGGTCAGGGCTTGAACATTGAACATTTTGTCAATCTAACAGAGAGACTCTCTCTAAAAGACAATGGTATTTATTCGAGAATAGGGTACTGCAACAGAAATATGCTCACCTTAGTAAACTATGTGTGTATTCAGGGAGGTCAAAGAAAACAGGCTTTTTAAAGGAAAGATGAAAAGGATTACGTAGTTGTTTTCAGATACTTATCCTTGGCTGCAAGGATAAATAAGAAGGGTGATGCCAGTCCGAGGTTGGACAGGAAGTTGCTGGGCAGGTGTCCTTGCAGAAATATTTTTTTTGTGTGTAAAGTTACAAGGGCCTCTGGGCAAGATCGCGAGTTTTGCAGAGTCTTTTGTGATAGTTCCTGTCATTAGACATTTATGCACAAGAACCCTTTTGTTTATGGCCTTCCACGGCTCTATTTTTCAGATTTTTTTAAAACACAAGTGACTCTATTTTGAGTCTGAGTACTTTCACATTTTTGATGAGACACAAGCAAGAGGGGCCTCACTGGGCCACAAAGGAAGACTTCTCATCCTCCCCTCTTCTGGCCAGAGCCAAGCTAACCTTACTGCTTGCATAGAAAGGTCACCTTCGTGTCCTTACTGGACTTCCAGCCAACTCCTTTCTTCCTTAAGGACCTTCTGAGTATGGCTTGCGGGTATCACTGGAAAGAAAGAAGTCTCTTGTTTACCCTCAGTTAGTGATATGGTTAGGCTTTGTGTCCCACCCAAATCTCACCTTGAATTATAATCCCCGTAATCCCCACGTGTTAAGGGAGAGACCAGGTGGAGGTAATTGAATCATGGGGGCAGTTTCCCCAAAGCTGTTCTCGTGATAGTGAGTTCTCACGAGATCTGATGGTTTTATAAGGAAGGATCTCTTGCCCCCGTGCTCTGTCTCTTGATGCCTTGTGAAGAAATGCCTTGCTTCCCCTTCGCCTTCCACCATGAGGCCTCCCCAGCCATGTGAACTGTAAGTCAATTAAACCTCTTTCCTTTCCTTTAGAAATTACTCAGTTTGGGGTAGTTCTTTATAGCAGTGTGAGGATAGACTAATACGGTGAGGTAGCCACAGATGCCAACAACAGCTGGCTGCGGATGTCAGCCTGGTCTTGCCTCGGGCTGGATGTACGTGGCCATGTGAGGTGGACTGGAGGTGGGTGTTCTCATTTCACAAGTGGAAGAAAATGCGTAGTGACAATGCCACAAGGACTTTAGAGCTATCAAGCCAGCGACTCTCTAAGGGCCCTAGAGCCTGCAAAAATGCTTCCAACGAACATGGGAAGGGGGAGGAAAAGATGGAACCAGGGCTTGCCATTTCTGCTTAATCAGAGCTGCTCTCAATTTATTTTTTCTCCATAATGGGGTCCCCCGGGCTGTCATGTTTTTAAGTCTCACAGTATAGACAACTTTGTAATGGGTTGAAAATTGCTGAAGAGATCGAACACTATGATTTTATGTAGGTAAGAAAACTGAGGGACAGAAAACTCTCAGCTATACAGGAAATGGTGGCAGATCCTAGACTGGGATATGGAGCTTTTTGTTCCCAACCCTTGCTCTTGCCTCCTCTGGCCTGGGAGTTTTTTAATACAGCTGGGTTGTGAGCCCTGGCTGCAGATTAGAATCACCTGAGAAAACATTTTAAAATTACCACACCTGAGCCCACCCCATCCATGTTATCAGAATCTGTAGTGGTGAGACCCAGATAGCTGTAGTGTTTTTTTTTTTTTTTTTTTTTT
>NW_026652307.1:1021584-1088122 GCF_009828535.3 Hylobates moloch | reverse complement strand
GCCGGGCTAATTTTTTTTTTTTTTGTATTTTTAGTAGAGACGGGGTTTCATCGTGTTAGCCAGGATGGTCTCGATCTCCTGAACTCGTGATCCGCCCGCCTCGGCCTCCCAAAGTGCTGGGATTACAGGCGTGAGCCACTGCGCCCGGCCGATAGCTGTAGTTTTGAAAGCTTCCCAGGTGATCTGAATGTGCAGAAAGTTCTGAGAACGCTGCTGAGTAGAAACCTTTAAGGGAGTCATCAAAGTTGCCTTGGATGGAAAAATAAAACTGCAATCGTTGTGTTGGACATAAACTTTTCCATGTTGCTCTTCAATATTGTTATGGTTGTAGAAAACAAACCAGATTCAAAGGCAACCACACTTTCACGTATGGTGCAACATTGCCCCAAAACATGAGTCTACGGGGTTTCAAAGGGGCTCATGATCTCAATGTCGACCTTATGCATATATAATGACATGCATATAATCAAACACTTAAGATCTGTGCATTTCACTGTATGTACATTTTACTTTGGAAGAAAGTAAGCAGGTACTATTTTTACCTCCCCAGAGTGATCTGGTACTAATGTCATTCTCTCCAAGTGGATTCTAGGGCACTTGAACCTGTTTCTGAAATTTGGTGTTGACCCTGTGGCCATAAATCCAGGGATTGCTGACTGTGGACTGACTCTCCTCTGACATCTTCCTTTGGGCTACTGGCCAATTGAAAGCAGCTCCAGGGGGAACTTGTGTGAAGGAGATGTGTGCAGAGGGATACATTCAGATGCCTGTGATGTTGCAGAGGAGTTTGTTTCATATCCTAATTACGTGAAGCTTGTTAAGCTGAAAGTGTTCAGATGTGCCTGGTTATGTCGGTTAAGTGTCATTGGGGCATCACACAGAGCAGGGATACAAAATGTGGAATCTCAATCTCAGGATGTGGAGAGTCCCCTGGGGGCATAACCTCCTGTCTGCAAGGGGCTAGGTGTCTTGGTATTCCAATGCCCTGTTTATATCTACTGAGTACAACTCCTTAGCAAGATGCCTGAAGCTAAGGAGCCCTTTGTTGGAGCTAAGGCGCTTGTGTACTTGGTCCTTTGCAAGAAATGCAATCATCGAGAAGAGACAAGGTCTTTCTACCCCCACTCTCCCGTGGAAGCCTATTTATCTCCGTGATTGACAGTTTACTCTTCATTCACTTGTCTAATCTATCTCCCAGCAAACTAATCTTCTCACTGAAAAATGTCGAGCTGTTACAGTTTCAAAACTCTGAATGTCTCACATATTTGCTGAAATTTTTCAATATCCCAGGGGCCTGGACAAGTCTCTAAGCCTTTGTTTTGTATCCTAGTACTTGATACTATTAATAATAGCAAGAGCTACAATGTATTCATAGAGCTGATACAATGCATCAGGTATGTTGGGTGTGTTGCCTTCACTATATGCTATTTTTATAAAACTGAAGATTTACATACAGTGAAATTTATCTTAAATGTGTAATTATATGAGCTTTGACAAATGTATAACAACCAAATTAAGATATGGAACTCATTCATCACCCTAGATAAACAACAGCAAGAGCATTCAGGTTTTGTTTCTTCTTTTTTCCCAGTTCCTTTAAAATAAGCTTTATATTTTTAATCAACAAATAACAATTGTGTATATTCTGGGGATGATTCAATGCATGTACATATTGTGGAAATATCAAATCAGGCTAATTAGTGTATCCATCATTTCAAATATTTAACATCTTTGTGGTAAGATTTTCTCTTTTCTCACATCAATTTTGGTTTGTGTTTTCCATTTCATCTAAGTTGTCGAGTTAATTGGCATAGCTGTTTATAGTAGTTTCTTAATATCTTTTTAATGTTTGTGGGATCTGTCAGGATATTATTTTATTCTTTTTGGTAATTTATCTTTTCTCTCTTTAACTTGTTTATTATTATTAAGGGTCTAAACATTTTATTACTCTTTCCAAAGACATAACTTTTGATTTGTTAATTTTTTCCCTACTTTTGTCTGTTTCCGATTTCACTAATTACTGCTCTTATAATTTCCGTAAGGTAATAAAATTAATTTCCTTGGTCACTTCCTGTTCCTCCCACCTCCCAGTACCTGACAACTGCTGGCCTATCTACTTTATATTTCTATGAATTTGATTATTCTGGACATTTTATTTTATAGTCACAGAATCTGTGGCCTTTTCTTTCCCTCAACATGTTTTCAGAGTTCATTTACATTGTAGCATATACTAGTACTTCCTTTCTTTTTATTGCCAAATTATATTCCATTTTATGAATAGACCACACTTTATCTTTCGAGTCATCGATTGATGGACATTTGGGTGGTTTGTACTAGGAATACTACGTATAGGTTTTAAGAGTAGAATTGCTGAGTCATAAGAACCTATCTTGAGACAATGTCAATAGGTTTTCCAAAACAGCTGCATCACTTTATAATCACAGCAGCCAAGTAAATGGTTTCAACTTCTCCACATCCGTGCCAACACTTGTTACATTCTTTTTTATTTTAGCTGTCTTAGTGTGAAGTGGTATCTTATTAAAAATAATTTATTTCCTTTGTGATTTCTGCCCCAACCTATGGCTTAAATAGAAGTGCACTCTTTAATTTCCAAATCTTCAGGGTTTCTCTAGGGTTTCTTTGATGTTAATTAACATTACTTTCTAATTTAGTTCCATTGTGATTAGAGAACATTGTAAGATCTAATTCTTTTGAAACTTACATATTTTGAAAAATTTTGTATCAGTGGAATAATTTAGTATGTAGTGTTTTGAAACTGGTTTCTTTCACTTAACATAATGCATTTTAAATTCTTCCATGTTTTGTATATATCAGTAGTTCCTTTGTATTGCTGAATAGTTTTCCATCATGTAAATATACTGGAATTCATTTCTCCATTTGGGTTACTTTTAGTTTTTGACTATTAATCATTTGTGTACAAAACTTTGTGGAGTGAAATAGCTGTGTCATTCATTGAGTATATGTTTGACTTTATAGAATTTCCAAGGAATTTTCCAAACATTTCCAAGGAATTTTTTAAAGTGGCTGAAACATTTTCTATCTCACTGGCAACGTATAAGAGTTTTATTTGTTCCAATCCCATCCAAAACTGATATTCTCAATGTTTGTTTTATTTTAAGCTATGTGTCAGTTGCACAAAGGTGTCAATTGTTTTAATTTGTATTCCCCTGATGACTAATTATATTTAACACTCTTTTATGTGCTGTTTGGGTAACATATATCTTTGGTGAAGTGCCTGATTGTGTCTTTTCTTTTTTAACATCTTCTTAGTATTGAGTTTTAAGGATTCTTTATATATTCTGGATACAAGCCTTGTGTTAGATGTATGTTTTGGAAATACTTATCTCAATCTGTGGCTTGCCTTTTTATTTTCCTAATAATAATGTCTTATAAAGAACAAATGTTCTTAACTTTGAAGTCCAATATATCTATATTTTTTCTTTTTAAAATTAAACTTTATGTTTTCAGATAAATGTAGATCCATATGCAGTTGTAGGGAATAACACAGGACTCCATGTACCCATTACTGTTTCCTTCAATGGTAACATTTTGCAAAATTTCAATATTACCACCAGTATATGATATTGATAAAACCAAATACAGAATATTTCCATCACCACAGGAGTCCTCATGTTGTCCTTTATAGCCACACCTACTTTCCTCCTGCTCCTATCACCCCCTTAAACCTTGGAAGCCACAAATTTTTTTTCTCTATTTCTATAATTTTATTTCAAGAATATTATATAAATTGAATCATACAGTATGTAACCTTCAAAGACTGGCTTTTTTCACTCAGCATAAATCCCGTGAGGTTAATCCAAATTATTGCATGTATCATTAGTTTGTTCCTTTTTTTATTTCTGAGTAGTATTCCCACAGCATGAATGTGCCACAGTTAACTCCACCATTTGCCCACTCAAGGACATTTTGGTAGTTTTCAGCTTTTGGCTGTCACAGGCTGTGAGATTCATGTACAAGTTTCTGCATAAACATAAGTTTCATTCTCTAGTATAATAGCCCGAGAGTATGATTGCTGGGTCTTTGGTAATTCCGTTATTAGTTTTAAAAGAAACTTTCAAACTATTCAGAATAACTATACCATTTTACATTTCATGAGCAATCTGGGAGCAATTTAGTTTCTCTGCAGCTTCACAGAATTTGGCGTAATCATTATTTTTAAAGATTTCTGCCCTGTTGAGAGGTGTGCAGTGAATTCTGGGTGTGTTTTTAATTTCCATAGCCTAATGGCTAATGATGTTGAACATCTTTCCAGATGCTTATTTGACATCCATGTCTCCTCTTCAGTGAAATGTCTGTTCATGCCTTTTGCCCAATTTTTAATTGGATTTTTCTTAATGTTGAGTTTTACAGATCCTTTATACATTTAAAAAATGAGGCTTTTTTTGAAAATATAATTTGCAAAAATGTTTCCTGTTCTCCAATTTGTCTTTTTATTTTCTTGACAGGCTCTTTTACATAGCAAAATGATTCATTTCAATGAAGTTCAGCAAGTGCTTTCAGTGTAAAGTGGAAAAACTCTTTGCCTCAGCCTAGATCTCCAAGATTTTCACGTATGTATATATGTATATATTTTTTAGTTTATAGTTTCATGTTTCACATTTGTGTCCATTCATTTCAGGTTTTTAAAAAATTGTTTAACTTAGGTTGAGGTTCAGATTTTTGATTATGGGTGTCCAATTTTTCCACCACCATTTTTTTGAAAATACTACAATGCCTTCATTGAACAGCTTTCACACCTTTGCCAAAAATAAATTGGGCATAATTGTGTTGGTCTGTTTCTGGATTCTCAGTTCTGTTGATGTGTTTGTCTGCTCCTACACCAATGTTACACTGGATTTATCACTGCAGCTATACGGGAAGACTTACCACAGGGCAGAGTGGCACCTCCCCCTTGACTCTTCTTTTTCAATTTTGTTTTAGCTGTTCTAGAGCCTTTCTCTTTCTATGTGAAGTTTCTAATAAGCTTGTCTATTATGACCACCACCTTGCTTGAATTTTGACAGGAATTATATTAAACCTGAATACCAATGTGGAAAGAATTCATACCTTTATGACATTGACTTTTCCAACCCATGAACACAGATGTCTAATTATTTAGTTCTTTGATGTCTTGTATTATATTTTGTAATTTTCAGCACCTAGATCATGGGTGTGTTTTGCTAGAATTATACCTAAGTATTTTACTTGAAGCATTTGTAAATAGTGTTGTGTTTTTTATTTAGGAAATTTGTTTGTCCTTAGTATGCATATAGAAATGAAATTGATTTTTGTTGTTTTTGTATCCTGCAATCCTGCTGAACTTAGGCAGTAGTTCCAGGGGAGTTTTGTAGATTCCTTGCAATTTTCTACATGATATAACAATAGTAAGAGCACATACTTGCCTTTTTCCTAATCTTAACAGGGACACATTCATTTTTTCACCATTAGATACGATGTTAGCTATAAGATTTCAATGATCCCTTGTATCAATTAGAAAATCGTTTCACCAGGCACGGTGGCTCATGCCTGTAATCCGAGAACTTTGGGAGGCCAAGGTGGGCAGATCATGAGGTCAGGAGTTTGAGACCAGTCTGGCCAACATGGCGAAACCTCGTCTGTACTAAAAATACACAAAATTACCTGGGCATGGTAGCACGTGCCTGTAATCCCAGCTACTAGGGAGGCTGAGGCAGAAGAATTGCTTGAACCCGACAGGTGGAGGTTGCAGTGAGCCGAGATCATGCCATTGCACTCTGGCCTGGGCACCAAGAGTGAAACTCCGTCTCAAAAAAAAAAAAAAAAAAATTGGTTCTATTGCTAATTTGCTTAGACTGTTTATCATGAATGGATGTTAGATTTTGTCAAATGTTGCTTCACCTATTGAAGATCATATGGATTTCATTTTTAGACTGTTAATGTGACATTTGTTTATTCTTAAATATTAAATCTTTCTTGATTTCTTGGGATAAAACTGACTTAGTCGTGACGTATTATTTTTGTATGTAATGCTGCATTTGATTTCCTAAAATAAAAATGATTTCTGCTGGTATATTTATGAGAGATAATGGTTTGTAGTTTTATTATGTGTTTGGGTTTGTTATGAGAGTAATGTTGCTTTCAGAGAATGGGTCGGAAAGTATTTCCCTCTTCTAGGATTTTCTGGATTATTTTGTGTAGATTTGATTAAGTGTTTTTTTTGCTGGTCACTAGTGAAGCCTTGGGACCTAGAATTTTTTTGTTGGAAGGTTTTAAAATACACATTCAATTTCTTGAAAAGATATGTGGCTATATAGGTTACTCGTTTCCTCTTGATTGAGCTTTTATAGTTTCTTTTTTAAATTGCTTGTTTCACCTAATTTGTTCAAATTTACTGACAAAGTTATCCATAGTATTTTCTTATTGTATGTAGTGTCTCTGGTGAAAACACTGCTTTCAATTTAGATATTGGTAATGTGTGTCTTTACTCTTTTCTTCTTGTTCAGTTTGGCTATGGTTTTTATCATTTTATTGATTGATCTTCTCAAAGAATCAGGTTTTGGTTTCATTGTTTTCTGTTTTTCTAATTCTTAAAATTCATTCCATTCTGATTTTTTTTCCTGTTTATTTTGGATTTAAATAATTCTTTTTACAGTTTCTTAGAGTGTTGCTACAGTCATTGATTTGGAACATTTATCTTCTCTAATGGAGGCATTCAGTACTATAAATTTGCCCCTAAATACTGCTTCAGCAGCATCCTAACAATTTTGTAATGTTATTTTAATTTTCATTCAGTTCAAAGTGCTTTATGATTACCCTTTTGTGTTTTTGAAGTCGTTACTAGAAGTATTTCATTTCCAAATATGTGAAGACACTCTAGATCTCTTTCTGTAATTGATTTGTAGTTTAATTTTATTGTGGTCAAAGAACATATCTTGTATTATTTGAATCCTTTTAAATATATACAGGCATGTTTTTTTCCTCAATTACAGTCTAACTTGGTGAATCTTTGTGCGTTTAAGAAGAACATGTGTTCTGTTGTAGTTGGGCGAAATGTTCTATAAATGCCAATTGGGTAGTATTTGTTGATAGTATTGTTCCTTTTTCTATAACCTTACTGATATTCTGTGAACTTTATCAATTATTGAGGGAGAGGTACTGAAATCTCTGAATATAATTGTGGAGTTTTCTATTTTTTCCTAGATACTACTTTTAGTTTTTGCTTTAGTTATTCTGAGAGTTTGTTATTTAAATGTACAAAACTTTAGAATTTTTATTTTTAGTGAATTGAACCCTTTGTCATTATTAAATGAACTTCTTTGTCCTTAGTAATATTCTTTGCTTGAAAATCTATTTGGTTTGACATGAATATAGATACTCCAACTTTCTTTTGATTATGTTAGCATGATATATCTTTTCCATTATTTACATTAAACTTAGTTCTGTCTGTAGATTAAAGTACATCTTTTCTTCTAGGCAACATATATTGGATATTACTTTTTAAATCAAATGTGACTTCTCTGCCTTTTATTTTATATATAGAACATTTATATCAATTGTGATTATTGATAAGGTGAAGCTTAAATTTACCTTCCTCTATTCTGTATTTGCTTCATCTTTTGTCTCATTCTTTTTCTTCCTGCTCCTTCTTCTTTTGCATTGAATGTGTTTTCATGATACAATTCACTTCCTTTAAAGGCTTATTACCTGTAACTCTTTTGTTACATTAATGGTTGCCTTTTGCATTTATAGTATATAAAATTGATTTATCACAATCTACCTTTAAGCAATATGATGCCACTTCACAGAGAGCACATTATAGTAGGATATTTTCATTTCTCTTCTATTGGCCTTTGTGCTAATGTTGTCCTACGTTTTCTTTAACATATATTGTAAACACCATTCCACATTGCTGTTACATTCTACATTGTTGATAATTATCTTTTGAAAATATTTAAATAATAAGGAAATATTGTATATTTGCTCATGTATTTACCACTTCAGGTGCTCTTCATTCCTTTGTGAAAATCCATATTTCCATCCATTGTCATTTTTCTTCTGCCTAAGTACCTTCTTTAACATTTCTTGTACTAAGTCTTCTCACGATGAATTCTTTCAGCTTCTTTATGTATAAAAGAGTCTTTATTTTATCTTCATTGGTGAACTATATTTTGGATCTGAATAGAATTCTCGGTTGACACGTTGGTGGTTGGTTGTTTTCCCTCAGTGGAGTTTTTTTTTCCACTGTCTTCTCACCTGTCTTTTGGTGAGAAAACTGCTATCATCTTACCTTCATTTCCCTATATGTAATATTTCTTTGGAACTAAATATTTTAAGTCACTTTCACATTTGAGTGCTGGTAGGTGGAAAAATAAGATCTTTGGACTGTGAAATCTGCCTCTTCATCTCTAGACTCAGTCTAAATCCTGTGTATGAGGCACTATGCTGAGCACAAGAGATATGCAGATACATAACATGTAGGTCCTAGGGCCTATTTTCAGGAAACTCATAGTCTAATGAAGGAAACTCAGGTCACTTCCCACTGCTGGAAGGTGGCCTCCTTTCTGTCTTCCTCTCTATCCTTCCAAATACACCTTTGACTTTGAAAGCTGATACACCTTCTTAATAAGCCAGTCAATTGATTCCTCTAAGAATAGAAAAGGGCTTCAAGAATAGAATAGGGCTTCAGTAACAAAGCTGGTGAAAGTATCACTGTTTCTAAATGGAAGTGCCTTCCTCCCTACCACAGTAACTTTGATCGTCTGGGTTGCAATGGTGTTAGACTTGTTCTTTTCATACCTGATATGGTTAGGCTTTGTGTCCCCATCCAAATCTCATCTTGAATTACAGTTCCCATAATCCCCACATGTCGTGGGAGGCAATTTAATCCTTGGGGCAGTTACCCTCATGTGAAAAAGATAGATTTGAATATCACATGATAGTGAGTTCTCACAAGATCTGATGGCTTTATAAGAGGCTTTTCCCCCTTTTGCTCAGTGCTTCTCCTTGCTGCAGCCATGTGAAGAAGGACGTGTTTTTTTTTTTGTTGTTGTTGTTGTTGTTGTTTTTTGGCCTGGGTTCACGCCATTCTCCTGCCTCAGCCTCCCGAGTAGCTGGGACTATAGGCGCCCGCCACCATGCCCTGCTAATTTTTTTTGTATTTTTAGTAGAGATGGGGTTTCACCGTGTTAGCCAGGATGGTCTCGATCTCCTGACCTTATGATCCGCCCGCCTCAGCCTTCCAAAGTGCTGGGATTACAGGCGTGAGCTGCCACGCCCGGCCAGAAGGACGTGTTTGTTTCCCCTTCTATTGTGATTATAAGTTTTCTGAGGCTTCTCCAGCCCTGCAGAACTGAGTCAATTAAACCTCTTTCAGTTATAAATTACCCAGTCTCAGGTATGTCTTCATAGCAGCATGAGGATGGACTAATATAACACCCAAGGTACTGATTTGCAGAAAGGTAGGAGTTAGGCAGTAATATGAATCCACATAGAACTAAAAGTATGTTTTTGTTGCACTTAGTAATGAGGGGTCATGATCACTAAGCCATTTTTCTTCTTGTGTTGGTCATCAAGGATCAGAGAGTTCATAGTCCTAGCTGGGATTGTGGGCTCACCCCTTGAGTCGGGTTTACTCTGCACACTGATGGATAATCCTATCAATAATACCACAACAGTGCATGTGGTTCCCAGTGGGAGATAGAAGTGCTGTTATACAAAGGAGAAGGAACGGATGTCCACCAGGTGAAAACAGAGAAGCCCATTGCATTTACAAGTATTATGACCAGTAAGATGGTGCAACGTGAAGAGACTCTTCCCTGTCCCTACTAAGCACCGAAGTATTGATAACACACATATCTCAGCTCAACTTATGTCAAAGTTGCTGGTTTTCCCACAACTTCTCATCTCAATAATTGTAAAGAGTTGTTTAGAAGTATAAAGCAATGCTGATATTCATAATATTTCTACTTTTCATGGCTTTATCTAGTTAATTTCTTCTTAAAAATAGAATCAACCTTGAAACGTTGATTAATTTTTCTTTTTTTTTTTTTTTTTTTTTTCAGAAAATGTTAGATGCAAGGCACACAATATTACCAGTGCTTGGAAAAATTAGATTTGAATATCAAAAGCATATGTAGCAAAGTGGCTCTATGCCTTGGGAAGTGTATGCTGATGTATTTACTATGAAATGTGAAGCCCCTATTCTATTCTATAGTCTGCTGCAAAGCACTCCAGTTCTTGTGAATGTTCTGTACAGTACGTAATTTGAACTGTAATAAGACAATTATTTTTATGGGATTTGCAAATATTTTCATTTAAAGTTGTCTTTGTGACATTCTAACATCACCACATGTGAAGGTCACTAAAACAATGTACCTAAAAATGCATATTAATATTAATAAATATTCCTAAGTAATATAGACCATGTTCACCTCTGGGCTCATAGAACATTTGGTCTTTGTTTTATTTAGTTTTAGATTTCAATTACTATGACATGACTGGACATAAACCATACAGAATAGTAAAATTCTATTCTGGAGCCTAGGATTTGCAGCCTAAGGCATTCTCACCGGGAGTCTGCCCCCATCTTCTTTGTCTGCTCCACCCTTTCCTCCACTGCAGACAAGATAATAAGTATAACTCTTTGTTTTTGACTCTTTGTTTTAAAGTCAGAGAAAACGTAGAGGAGTTGTTTTTTCCCCCAATGCATTTCTTTTATATAAAGGACATTGTTTCAATTTAAGCTCTGTGAGGGCAAGAATTCTCTTCCGCGCTCTGTCCTAGCATCTAAAACAGTACCTCACATAGATGCTCTTGGATGTTGTTTAAAAGCGCGTGCTTATGGCAACCAATGCACAACGTCTTACCCAAAACCAATTATCTTAAAATCCTAGAATGGGAGCCTTGTCATGGTCCTGAGCCATGTCTGTCAGCCTTATTATAATAATGACTAATGAGCAATCTGCACAAGGACTTGGGTTTGCTCGTTATGTCTGAGGTTGCACAATGTGTTAATGATGGAGTGAGGAATTCAGTCTAGCTTGGATGATTCCAAGTCGATGAAAAGGATATGTTTTTATCATTCAGGAGAACCACCCTGGCAAACACACAACAATTCAAATTATCTCAAGACAACTAGAAATGATTATTTTCTTTGCAAAACAACAGAGGGACCTCCCTTTATCTGGTCCCAGCATTAACCACCAGATATGTAAAGGAGGAAGTCTTTGAGGTTACTGCAGCCGCAGACACTGTGCAAACTCATGAGGAGCCCCAAATGAGAACAGCCTGGCTGACCAGGCTGACATTAGAAGCAAGAGAGCTCATCATAACATTCAATTGTGGTTGTTTTACTTCACTGCATTTGTGGTTGTTGGTCACGCAACAAGAAGTAACTAGAACAGAACTGGTAATGGGCAGTGTGGGGTGCTGACACAGGGATGCCAAGTATGTGCAGCACTGGCTTCAGAGCCAGGGGCCAGGTGGGACCAGGGAGGGTGGTGAGCTCCCAGCAGAGGCTGGAGGACTTGAGGGTGCTGTGAGTGAGGGTTAAAGGGAAAATGCCTGAAGCTGGAGAAAGGAGACCCTTGATAGGAGGTGGCAGGAGGTTTGGCCTCACTGCTGCTCATAGAAAAATAAGTAATGATGAATGAGATGATTAACTGAGAAAATGTCCAGGCAGTGTGTCGAAGGTGCCACTTGGCCTTTTTCTAGTTGCCTATAACAAAATGAGAGAGGAAATAGATGAGCTAGAAGAGCCTATTAAATACAGAGGAGTAACTATCTGATGAGTCTAGAAATTAAACTATTTCTTATTCCCAGCTTGTTCAGAGAGCAATGATTCTCAAATCATGGAACTGCCTCCAGGCAAAGCCCTGATCCAGGGCTCTGTGGGTAAAGCATGGTTGAAGAAGAAAGCATGGATTTGACTTTACCCTTCTGAAAAATCTCAGAAAGGTTTAGGGCGGCACCTGAAGACCCTTTCAAAGAAACAGAGGTTGTCTAAGCCCTGTCAGGGCAGGACTGCAGGACCCTCTCTGTGAGTGAGTGGCGTCTCCAGCCATCTCTGGGATGTTGTTCCTCAGCAGCATCCTGGGAAGCCTGGCCTAGAGGAGACGTGTGGGTGTGGCTTTCATCAAATGGCATGAAGTCCACTAAGTTTTAGAAAATATTTGCAGAGTTGTGAAGGAATCCTGTTGACAGGAACACTGTCCACTGGGACTAAAAGGGACGGAGACGGCAAACAATGAAAGGAGGGTTTGGATTCTCAAATGTCTACACTTAAGAAGCAAGCAGAGAAAACAGCTCTGGTGCAGACAAGTGCCACATATTCTTGGTGAGGGAAGGACCATTCAGAGAGTGGATTCCAGAGCCCAGGGTGGAGCCAAGAGCCACGGGAAGCTTTTCCGAGCAGTTTGACTTAGCCCTGCACAAAGAACTGCCACACATGCCTGGCTGGACTTCAGGATCGCTGTGAACCAGTGACTCACAGGCTGCCTTTCCTTCTTTTGGGAAAGGAATGTCTCCAGTGGTGGTTTTGTGCCTGTCCCGCCCCTGTGTTGAGTGTGTGGGTGGCAGGTGATGTGTTTATTTCCATTCGTGGGTCTTCAGATGGAGGGTAACAATGCTTCAAGAGCTGGACTCGAGTAACCCAGGAGCAGCCTCATCAGAACTTAAACTTGATTGAGAAGTTGACATCTCTTTTTCTCCAGCTTGAGCCAGGTGTGTAATACGCAGCCCTTCAGAGGTCTTGGAATGGGATGAATGGTTTATGCATGTGGGGGAAATATGAATGCTTTGTGGCCAGAGGTAACATTGAGGAGGATTGAGAACATGCTCCCGAGTTCTTTATGCTTCTTCCACCGAGCAGTAGAGTCTGATTCGGATCCCTTTCCCTTTAATAGGGACTAGCCTAGTGCCTTTCCTCTTGTGAATAAAATGTAGCCAAAGTGAACTTTGAGGCTAGGTTGGAAAAGGTAACATAGCTTTTCTGGCTCTCTAAAGATAGTTGCCCTTGGAAGCAAGTTGTTATCTTACAACCCCAGGCTAGTGCAGATCCCAAGTGCAGCGGCTCCAGCAAGGAGCCTTGGCTGGGGTTCCTGTTGAGGACACGTGTCCATCATCACCTGTAAGCCAGGAAGCTTCAGATTCCTCCAACCCCAGCCACTGTGTGACTGCAGCCATGTGAGGAACCCCAAGTGAGGAACACCTGGCTAGCTCCGACCAACCCCCAGGACTTGTGAGAAATAATAATTAATAACAATAGGCTGGGTGCGGTGGCTCATGCCTGTAATCCCAGCACTTTGGGAGGCCGAGGCAGGTGGATCATCTGAGGTGAGGAGTTCAAGACCAGCCTGGCCAACAGGGCGAAACACTGTCTCTAATAAAAATATGAAAATTAGCCGGGAATGGTGGGGGATGCCTGTAATCCCAGCTACTCGGGAGGCTGTCACAGGAGAATTGCTTGAACCCAGGAACCCAAGAGGGGGAGGTTGCAGTGAGCCAAGGTCATGCCACTGCACTCCAGCCTCGGTGACAGAGCAAGACTCTGTCTCAATAGTAATAACAAATGACTGGTATTATTTCATACTACTAAGCTAGGGTTGGCTTATTATGCAAACAACCAGCAACTCTGTACAATGAGCCAGGCACAGGAGACGTGAGAGGATAGTGGGGACTGTGGGAGACCACAGAAGGGGTGCTCTTCTGTTCATCAAAGGGTGTCACTGCCCCAAAGAAACTGGAAGCAATTACCTTATTTTGAAAACCCTGGGATGAGCCAAACACAATTTCTGTGAGCAGGACTCCACACATACACTGCCTGCACGCCACTCCTGGGGCAAGAGCTAGTTAGCGTGATTGATACTGGGATGCAGAGAACCCAAGCAACAAAAGGCATGCCCTCTTGCCAACCTGCTCTTCTCTGCTCTCACTGCTTCCCGTTCTGTTGATGACTTCAAAAAAGAACATTTCCATTCCACAGCTGTATGCAAAGCTATGAAGCCCAGCCAGGCTGACCTTCTGGTGGCACGGTTAGGAAGCAGTGTGTCTTATTTTCGGAAATTAGGAATTGCTGACCAGAAAGCCCAAACAAAGACCATAAATGCTAGAGACTACAATGCTCAGAGGTTTTCGGGGTCTGACTCTGAGCTGCAAAGGCAATGCTTATTTATTCATTCTGTTTAACACAGTTCAGTAACCTTTAGAAATATTTTGAAAGTTGAAATATGCAGTACAACTGGCGGCATCTAGATAACTTTATTTAGCAAGAGCTTGTAGCATTAATCAGTATCTGGAAATGAAGGGCTTTTATCTCCACTCAGTTTTTCAGGGGATTGTTGGAAAAATTAAACATTTTGGTGAAATAATTTTTTAAAGAAGCATTTTTGACTCATGCCATAGAATCCGAGCAAGTGTTTTTGTAGAAGAGTTTTATTGTCAGGAACAGGGCTTTGGAAACCCCTGACCGAGAAGGCCTTAACCTTCCCCTCAGCTTTACTAGACCTTAGAAGGACCTCTTCATACCACTAGGCCCTGACCTGCCTGTTTTTCTAGAGCATCTACTATGGGGAGCTCATAATTGCAAGTTCTTTCTCTGCCCCATTGAGATGTAAATATTTTTAAAAGCCTCTTGCCAATTGGGCAGCTCAGGAATGCCTTTCCCAAGAACCCAGGAGCCATCCCTTGGAAAGGGAACCACGAAAGGAGATGGCATCCCTATCTCCCAGTTTCTGTGGGAGAGTAGGAGCTTAACTTCAGTGGGTTCCAATTAGCAAATACAGATGGCCCAGTCATAGAGAAAAACATGTGTACACTCAGGAATAAGTCAACGTGCTGGGCACATCTCATGGATCAACTCTTCCCCACACCATCTTTCCCCACCTTCTTTCCACCAGTGCAGCCCAGCGCCAAAAACCCTCCTGCCTTTTGTTTCAGCTGGGTTAAGCTCAGACTGAGTTCTGGCCTCTCCCCCATTGCGATAGCTTTGAATAAAGTCTTCCTTGCCTGTCAAACTCTATCTGGTACATGTTTTTTGCTTTGAATCACACCATTGTTTTTCAGTTATTTATATTTTGATTTATATAAGATTTTGTATACTTATATTCTGAACTTTATAGGAGAGCCTGTTCACTTCTTGCAGGAATTATGATGTTTGTGGGTTGTCACTGGTGTGAATTCCAAACCAAATGTTGCATTATGATTGAGCGAAAGGCAGACCACTGATCTTCCAGAACAGCCTCAAGTCCCACCGCTCAGTGTGCCCAGTGGGGAGGTTGGAAACAGAAAAGATACAAAAAAAAGTCCGTGGTTCAGAACCCAAGGGCTCCTCGAAAGGCTTGGCGTTATCTCTAATAAAGACTCGGCTTTTGCTCACGATCCCTTATGCTTGAAACCTAACAGTCTCCGACAGTGTGTTCTTGATTATTCCAGCCACAGAAGAAGGACAATGGGTGGCTAGGACCCAGGTGACTTCCTGTGGCACTGTGCTGGGCCTTCTCTGGGCAAGTCTAGACTTGTTAGCTTTTGCCAGAATTTGTGATCTGAGCCACAAGAGCCTTTCTCCTCACATAGTCTATTTGTCACTTCTGCTTCTCCAAAGAGAGTGAAATTCTGCAGGCAACAGCCACAGCTCCTGGTCCCTTTCTAACCTCACCCTGTAGTGCTGGGCACTGAGCAGATATTCAATGTATGTCTTTGTTGGCTTGGCTAGAAAGATATTTGTATCTGTTACTTACCACATTTCCCACAGGCTAGCAGTGCTGGCCTTTGAGAATCTGTGGGCTTAGGGGAAGTTTCCTTTGAAGCGTATCAGGTATAAGATCCCTTCCTTCGTTACCCCAGCTTTCCTTTTTCCTCCCTACGCACACATTGGCCACCGCTTATGCACCAATCACTGTGCCAGACACTGGGACAAAAATGTTAATTCAAGTCGCTAATCTGCACACTGAATTGAGAGTAGATTTCCTTCGTTAATAGATTTTGTCCACCTAAGAATTCATTTACTGAGTGAATATGAAATGTGATTTGATTCCTTCGAAGTCAGTTTACACGAGCAACTCAGGCACACATCTACTGTGAACAGCTGAATGCCCAGTTTACATCTGTGGAAGCAGAAATTAATTTATCATGAATGGGAGGGGAAGTAGAGATATTATCTCATGTATCCTGATTATGTGTTCGGCAGTCTGGCGATCTTTATATGTTTTCTTATTTAATTTTCACAACAGATCTTGGAGTTAGGTAGAATCATTACGCTTGTTGGATTGACAGTGATACGGAGCCTTTTAACAATTAAATATCTCCATTAAGTCCACACCATAGGGCACCTGATATCTGAACCCATTCTGTCTGACGTGGAACATGGAGTCCCATGAGGGGGGCAAGACTTCCACAGATTCTTGGGTCAGTATTCTTTCCATGAGGATACATTGCCTCTTCCTCATTGTTAAGAAAGTCGATTGCGGCTGGGCACGGTGGCTCATGCCTGTAATCCCAGCACTCTGGGAGGCCGAGGCAGGTGGATCACGAGGTCAGGAGATCGAGACCATCCTGGTGAACACGGTGAAACCCCATCTCTACTAAAAATACAAAAAATTAGCCGAGCGTGGTGGCAGGCACCTGTAGTCCCAGCTACTTGGGAGGCTGAGGCAGGAGAATGGCGTGAACCTGGGAGGCGGAGCTTGCAGTGAGCCGAGATCACGCCACTGCACTCCAGCCTGGGTGACAGAGCGAGACTCTGTCTCAGAAAAAAAAAGAAAAAAAAAAAAAAGCAGATTGCAGGGAATATTACTCAGCCATAAAAGGAATGAGGTACGGATGCATACTGCGGTGCAGATGAACCCCGGAAACATTATGCTAAGTAAAAGAAGCCAGCGTGAAAGGTCACATGTTGTGTCGTTCTGTTGGAACAAAATATCAACAACAGGCAAATCCATAGGAGCAGAAAGAAGATGAGTGGTGGCCCACTACAGGATGAAAGCGAAAGGGTGGGGGACAGCTAATGGATCTGAGGTTTCTTTTTAGGGTGATGAGAATGTTTTGGAACTATGTAGAGCTGAAGGACATGCAACATCCTAATTATTAAATGCTACTGAATTGTACTCTTTAAATGGTGGCTTTACGTTATGTGAAATTTACCTAAATTAAAAAGAAAAAAAAAAAAACCAACAGAACTCCCCACTAATCGGGGGAGTCGGAAGAAAGAGCGGCTACTTTCTGCACTGGCAAGGCCTGGGCCATGTTCTAACCTGTGATGCCATGCTGTGGGATTTCAACAGGACCAGGTGGGCATCCCTGCAAATTTTGACTTGGGGTCTGAATTAGCACTTGTTGGTGGAAGTGGGTCCTCAGGGATGAGTACGAGGGATCCATGCCAAGGTTATCACCTCCAAGGGTAGCACAGCTGCAGAGAGCTCAGGCTCTGGCTGGGATCCAGCCCAGACCCCTCCCAGATGGGCAATTCTTCCTAGGCTCTTCCAAGCCTCAGTTTCCTCACCTGTGAGGCAATATTTTCCTCTTACTGATGTTGTGTGGGTTAGGAACCAAGGTATGTAAAGACCCAGCACTGTACCTGACACATTCCCAGTGAGCCCCCAGCCAGTGGGACCTCACAGGACAGTGCTCTGCCATGGCACAGAGACCCTGTTGGTACAGGTCAGGTTGTGCCGTGCCCCACATAGCTCCAGAGCATGCAGGTTACTCAGTAGGGCAGTAAGGTGTAAGCACGTGGTCTTGAGGGACCTTCCCAAACTCCCCCATCCATAATTTCCCTAGCAAATGCCCTCTGCTTTCCCGGGCCCTATGGCAGGTCTGATTTGATTCTACTGATTCCCCATGGGCCACATGCATCAGCTTCTGAAACACAGGAGCTGGTGTTCTCACACACACACACACACACACACACACACACACACACACACACACACTCCTTGGGGAGGCTCTCCCAGCCCACAGGCAGTGAGATTCACAGGTGCCTTGGAATTTACCAATCACACAGTGGCTTGTAGGAACCATGGCCATGACAGTCCCTTCTCTGAAGGACGAAAGTGCCTGGTGTGAGTTGCCTTGACCCAGAGAACAAAGCGCCCTTCTCAGAGTGCAGTGTGTTTACTTGCAATCTGGTGTTCATTTTCAGAATGTCTGAAGCATCATTTGGACCACAGGCTGCTGCATAATAGAGGCCCACAGCTCTTCCAGGGCTCCTTGACATTTGGGAGGCAATAGCTCTATTGTTCTCTGCCTCAAAGATATTAAGCACAAGCCCTTGAGGGTGCTTTCTGTATCTTTTTGCTTGAGGAAGAAGAAAAGCAAAACTTTGTCTTTTCCTCTTGAATGTGAACACTCAGGGGCTAAATCAAGAAACAACCAACACATAATCATATGCAGGAGGGTTGGTAGAATTTGCTGGTTGGCTTAGGGACAGCTGCAGTAAGCTTTGTCATGAGCAATTTGAAGCCGCAAGAAAAAGTCGTGCTCAAGCCCCCTGGCTTTATCCAGCTGAGCATGACTGAAGTCCCAGCTGTCCTCCTCTCCACTTGAAGCTCAGCCTTGCATACCTGCTTTTGTAGCCAGAGCATTGTGATGAGAGGGAGGACGCTGCTCCAGGCTGGATTCAGGGTGGGATCACGCTCACCTTAGATCCCAGATGGTCCAGCGTCTCCACCTCCCCGCCGACAGGCTGTGCTGCTGTGGTTCTGGGGGCTGTGCACTATGGGGAGGTCTGCAAGTGTCCACTCTGATCCATTCCTGACCTTGAGAGTGGCTGTCCTTGTGACTGGAGTGTAGCCTGAGGGGAACTTTTAGGGATGCCAGTCATGTTGTGTTGCTTGGTCTGGGTGCTGGTTATATGAGTTTGTGCAGTTTGAGAAAATTCATCACACATTTGTTATCTCAATAAATACACCTTTTAAAAGGTATCCCTGAACTGATCTGCAGTAGCTGTACTGATTCCCCATCCCTGTTCCTTTACACTGAATGATGAGTTGGACATGCCCAGGATAAGTCTCTGAGCTCATGAGGGCTTAAGGAAAGGTTGCACATGGGCATTGAAGACCTTTGAGATAATGAAGTTGAGGAAGAGTGCTCCAGATGGAGGGAACAGGCATGTTGCAACTCAGACCCCAGAGACGCATTAGAAATGCTGGAAGCCCCATGGGAGGGCAGTGTCTGCATGCTATTGACGTGAGCTGAGGAGTCCAAGGGGTTCTTGTAAAGTACACTGCCCCGTATCTGGACCTGACCATCTGACTTGGAGTCCCCTGTCCTTTCAATGTCTCCACCCGGCCTGCCTCAGGCCTCCCACCTACTTCTACTCCTGGAGGGACAGGCTCTTCACCCTGTGTTGTGTCCTGTCTGTGACTGAGCCCTAAGTCTCAGGCCACACCTTTGTTCTCATCTTTATTTCCTGATCCTGTCCCTGCCCACGTCCTGCACCCAGATCAGACCCCAAGCCTCCTCTGGTATTTTTGTCTTCGCCAATGTCCTGGTGCGGGACAGCTGGTCTACCTGGTGACAGCAAAGCCTGCCAAGCAACTATCTTGTCTCTATCAGCACTGCCTTTACCACAGCGGTCTTGTCCTGCTGCCCACCTAGCAGCAGAATGCGATATTTCAGAGAACTTTTTCCTCTTAAGAAGGAAGGCAGCCTGTAAAAACTATGCTCTTTTTTCCTGTTCCATTTTCAGTGAAACCGGAGGACAGATGGTCATCGTCCCCCACGTTAAGGAAGAAAAAAATCTCACTAACAATTAAAACTGAAATGACCAGCATGTAAAAATATCATCTCACCAGAATTCTAAAATACAAAATAAATAGCAACATTTCCTGATTGCAGTAAAGCTCAATGGTGGAGTTCTCTTTTTCAGAGTAGGCCAAATAATAATATAAGCTCATAAAACTTTAAAAGAACATAAATGGTTTCCTTTATTTCTTAACCAAGTATTGTGAGGCACTAATTTACATGACCTCTGTCTGTCTTCGCGGCAGGGGACTTTAGTGCAGTTGTGTTCAGAAGGGAGTCTCATGAGGACCGGGGCCACTTGGAGCCTCAGTGCTATTTTCGTGTCAGCAGACAAAAGTGGGAACAAAGCCGGCCTTCGTTTCAGATATGCAGGGGAGCTTGCTGCTGCACGAAGCTCTCAGAAATACTCGGAAGATGAACAATGGCTCCCAGAGAACATGAACAAGACACATTTCAATTTCAGAAACAAACGCACATGAAAGATCATCTTTTATTGGAGGACATACGTTAACTTAGCCTCTTTTCAAAAACAACCAGGCAACAGTGACCTTTCCGATGCCTTCATAAGCTGCAGTTTTAGGAGAACATAATAAATGCCACTAGACACCGCGGAGCAGAAAACACAAGGATTCAACAAATTAAACTTTGGAACACACACCAAAGATACCAGAGTGGACCTGTGTAAACAGTCACTGCTATTGTTTTATTTTTTCCATCAAAAAGTTGACATTCAGAATATTCAAGATATATGACTGCCCTTTCAGACTTCAAATTTGGATTTATTTCCTAGTGATACTGTGTTTATTTGGCCTTGTATTAATGTCATGCATCAGGAATGGGTTTCCATGAAACAAAATTTACTTGACTTTTTGCTATCCAAATTCAGCATGGATGCCATTAAAAGAGTGAGATGTTAGGTTAGGTTTGATGCACTTATAGCTCTTTATATGTAAAAGTGGAGTCACTGAAATCTTGTGTGATTTTCCTTCCATCATTTTGTTTATGAGAATGTATGAGTTAATACGCTACAAAGAGCTCGAAATTAAATTAGGTTTAAAATTCAGGGAAATAGAATAAAGAGAATAGGTATATATATATATACACACATATATATATACATATATACACATATATATACGTGAATATATATACGTATACGTATACGTGTGTATATATATACACGTGTATATATATACGTATATATATATACACACACACGTATATATATATATACGTGTGTATATATATATATATATTTTGGGAAAATGATCACATCTGGATGGTTTGGAGGGCCTCAGGAGAAAAGCCAGTTTCCTGTGCTGGAATTTATCCTCTTTCCTGCTTTTGTGGCTTGCACATAGGTTTGAATTGTCTTCCTGAGGTTTATTTATGAGCAAGGTTTCATCACCACCACCAGCTTATTTTCAAACCAAGTATGATTGTTGTTACTTACAAATTGTCTTGTCTTCTTTTTGTTCCCACACTCACTTTCTTAGGCTTTGCGACTATAGAAAGGACAAATGACAACTGCCACGTGAGCTCACCTCAGTGCTAAGATGCCTTATGGGGCTTCCTGTATACTGGGAGCAAAGCTAACCCTGCTTCCAAGTGACAGGGCTCTGCATGTCTCCTCAGACTTGACACTCGGAGGGTTTTTTTTTTTTTTAAGCTCAAAATACCAAGTAAACCATTTACTCTTTCTTGGGAATGAACTGTTGTGTTGGCCAATAATGAACATGAAAATGATGCATCTGAAAGTAGAAGATGCTCATCTTGCAAATCTATTTTCTTTTCCTTAATGAGTACAAAGAGATTTTTTTTTTTTTTTTAGTCTGTGGTCCTGCAGAAACCAAAAGATTATGGCATACAATTATCTTACTGTCAAAAATTACACTTTGGTTGAAAATGAAGTCTACTTTCTTGAATATTTAGCCTTTAATTTTTTTTTTTTTTTTTTTTTGAGACGGAGTTTTGCTCTTGTTGCCCAGGCTGGACTGCAATGGTGTGATCTCGGCTCACCGCAACCTCCACCTACCAGGTTCAAGCAATTCTCCTGCCTCAGCCTCCCGACTACAGCTGGGATTACAGGCATGCGCCACCATGCCCAGCTAATTTTTTTTTTTTTTTTTTAGTAGATATGAGGTTTCACCGTGTTAGCCAGGCTGGTCTGGAACTCCTGACCTCAGGTGATCCTCCCACCTCAGCCTCCCAAAGTTCTGGGATTACCAGCATGAGCCACTGTGCCTGGCCTAATTAATCTCTCTTTTTCGTTTAAGCTCATTCTCCATTACAAGTTAAGATATGACAGCCAAGCCTTTACTGAGGGCTAATAATGCAGATGCCTGACCCCAATGGCAGCCACACCTGGAGAGGTGCCGAGCACTTGCAACTCTGGTCAGAGGCTTCCTCCAGGGGTGAGGGGTAGGAGCAAAGTCTTCCAGATGAGTGTTCATCTCTCTGGGAAGAAGAGGTCAGAGAGGGGTCTCGGGATAAAGTAGAACCAAAGACCTTTGAAGATCAGGCAAGCTTCAGAGAGACTTAACACAGGTAGTTGCCCAAGGCAGGAAACTCTCCTCTGTCTCTTTCACCCCATCCCAATTTATCTGTTAACTTTTACCTCTCAAGCATCTCTTGACCACATCTACTTGTAAACTGCCCTCTTCCCACATCATAGCTCAGCTACCACCACTCCTTCCTTCCTGGATGGTTGAAGCAGCCTTCTCTCCAGGCTCTGTTCCTACACACTCGCTGTTCTCTAACCCATTCTCCATGTGGCAGTCAGAGATGCAAAACTCATCCTGCCCTTCTCCATTGCAAACCTTCAAGGACTTCCCATTGTCTCTAGGATTGAGCCTAAACATTTTAACCCTTATGTCCCAAGCCCTTCACAACCTGACTCCTACTTGCTACTAACCTCGTCTCATGATGTCCTGACTTGGTTCCCCCAGCACTCAAGCCTTAGTTGATTTGTTTAGCTCCTTAAAAACACCATGCTCGTCTCTGTCTCTTTCTGTCTCTGTCTCCGTCTCCCTCTGTTTCTCAGTCTCTTGTTTCCTCCTCCATCTCCTGGCCTTCTACATACTATCCCCTTTGCCTAGAATCCGGTTCTTCTCTTTCTTGCCTGGCTATCTCCTGTTTATCCACTCAGAATCAGATTAAATATCGCTTCCCCTGGGAAGCCTTCCTTGACCCTCGTGGAGACCATCAGAGTATTTTTCATACTTTATTATCTCTATTTGATCTTTTTAAAATTAGGCTATATATAGAAGTCCATAAATTATGGACTTCAGCCAAATCTATTTTTGTAAAGTCATATTCGCCACGCCCATTTATGTTTATATTGTCTATGGCTGCCTTTACACTGCAGTAGCAGAGTAGTTGTGACAGGAGGCATATGACCCACAAATCTCAATAGTTATTATCTGGCCACTGACAGAATAAGTTTGCTGATCTCTGCTAGAAACAATTAGCTCAGATATCCTGGCATTATTCCATCATTATGACCTGGGACGGTGCCCAGCAGTAGTCATTTATTAGATATTTGTTGAATGGGTAAATGAATGAATGATTGTTGCACACACAGGCAGAGGAACACAGCACTAAGGCCAGACAGTGGACACAACTGGATTACCTTTGCAGAAGGTTTGCTATGTAGAAAAATACTAGGCACTGAGGTTCTTACTGCTGCTATTGCTGATACTATTTCTACCAGTTATGTATTGACTGTTTCCCACATGCCACACACAGAGGGAACTGGCTTACCTGGCTTTTCTCATTTAATCCTCTCCACAATCTAATATGGCTGGTTCTATTGTGATACTTATTTTACAAAGAAATCAACTGAGTCTGAGAAAATTCAAGTGACTGGCCATCGTTCTACAGCTAGGAAGTGGGCCATGGGGAGCCCACCATTTTAATCTCTATGCTTCCAAATGTATTATCTCTCCTGTCTATTTGAGGATCGTGTCTTTAGTTTCATTTTGCTTTGATGGAAAACATCTTTTTTTTTGAGCAATTGTCTAAGTAGCGAGGTGACTGGGTTTTTGTTTGTTTGTTTGTTTTTTGTAGAAAATTAGCCTTCTGTATTGGAATTGGATTTCTCACAAATTTTATTGCAGCCAAAGGTATAAAATACATTTTCAAAATAGTTATATTTGAGCTGAAAAAAATGCCCTAGTATTGGGCTACTAAGAAAATTATAAAGTTATAAAATCAGAAACTGCATGAGAGGGACTGGTAAGAACCACCATAACCAAACAATTTCAATTACAAACAGCAGCAGCATTGCTAAGAGGTGTTTTAATAGTTAAGGAATATGAGTTTTCTCCTGTGTGTTAAGATCTGATGAATGGTGGTGATTGGTTCAAGATGCCAAGGACGTATCAACTTTGCACTGGATTATAAATAGCACAGGTATTTCAGCACAGTGTCTGTGGTACTCAGTAGAATAAACAGTTATATCCTATACTGACAGAATGGAGTCATGTTTAGAGTTTGACTTTGGCCTTCTTTTTGCTCCTAACTTCTCAAAGTTGGAATCACATTTTTATTCATTTATCTTCAATCCATGACATTATATGTGATTCATATTTGTCTTTCTTTTTTCTTGCTTAGTGAGTTATTTACTCTAAAATAGGTCCATAGAATGAAGAAGAATTGAGTGCAAAATAAAAAGCCAGAGAAAACTTATATTTCCAAAATTTGATGAACTAGTTGGAAAAGGCAATATTCATGACTGATAAGGAAGCTTACTTGGTTGAAGGATGAGGTTGTCCATCCAAAGGGAAAAATAATTTGAGCTTAGAGTCATGGCCAAAGTTAGAAGTGATGGAATTGAACGTTTGAAGTACAATCTTCAGTTTCTCTTTTGATACAGTCCTTTTAAAAGTTTAACTATTTGAATTTATTAAATAAAAACCTCCACAGAAAAGCCCAGGACCAGATGGTCCTACTAGTGAATTCTACAAAACTTTCAAAGAATCATCAATACCAATTCTTCTAAAACTCTTCCAAAAAACAGAAGATTTGAGAGCATTCTTAGCTTATTCTATGAGGCCAGAACTACCTTGATACAAAAGTCAGGGAAAAGACATCACAAGAAAAAAAGACCAGTTTGCTCCATGAATATAGACAAAAAATACCAACAAACCCAAGCTAGCAGCATATTGAAAGGGCTATGCACATAACCAAGTGGGAATCATTTCAGAAACACAAGGGGTGTTTCAACATATCCAACTCAACCAATGTAAGGTACCACATTAGAAGAAGAAGGAGGGAGAAAAGATCATCTCAATAGATGCCAAAAAAAAAAAAAAAAACAGACATTTGATGAAACTCAACACCCTGTCAAGGAAAAATAAAAATGAAAACAAAAACAAACTTGAACTAGAAAGGAACTCTCTCAACTTGATAAAGGCCATTTATGAAAAACCAAAGCTCATTCATACTCAATGGTGAAAGACTGACAGCTTTCCCCTAAGATTATGAACAAAACAAGGGTGCCCACTTTTCACCATCTTTCCAGCATTGTTCTGGAATTCTGTCCAGAGAAGTTAGGCAAGAAAAAGAATTAAAAGACACCCAAATTAGAGAGGAAAAATAAAACTATCTCAAATTACAGATGATATAATCTTACATAAAAACTCTAAGGAACCCACACACACAAACTATTAGAACCACTTAATGACTTTATTAAGATCAACACAAAAATAAATGAATAGCGACGAATCATCTGAAAGGAAATTAAGAAAAATTATTCTACTTATAATAGTGGAATTTCAATAGAATGAAATACTTTAGAATCAATTTAACCAAGGAGGTGTAAGACATTACATTGAAAACTGTAAGATATTGTGGAAAGAAATTAAAGAAAATCTACATTAATAGACATTCCATGTACATGGGTGGGAATATTAATATTAAGACAGTGACATGGTGTGGATGTTTGTCCCCTCTGAATCTCATGTTTAAATGTAATTCCCAAAGTTGGAGTTGGGACCTGGTAGGAGGTGTTTGTGTCACAGAGGTGAATTCCTCATGAAGTGCTCTTCCCAAGGTAATGAGCTCTCATTCTGTTAGTTCACAAGAGTTGGTCCTCTAAAAGAGCCTGGCATCTCTCCTGCTCCCTCTCACCATGTGATACAACAGCTCTCCCTTTGCCTTCCACCATGATTGGAAGTTTCCTGAGGCCTTTGCCAGCAGCAGATGACAGCACCATGCTTCCTGTAGAGTCTGCAGAACTATGAGCCAAAATAAACCTCGTTTTCTGTATAAATTAGCCGGCCTCAGGTATTTCTTTATAGCAACCCCAAAATGGACTAACACAAATGGCAATATTCTCCAAATCAATCTATAGATTAATTATAATCCGTATCAAAATCCTGATGGCTTTCTATAAAGATAGAAAAACTGAACCTACAATTCTTATAAAAATTCAAGGGACTCAGAATAGCCAAATCTGTCTTGAAATGGAATAACAAAGTTGGAAGACTTATACTTCCTGACTTGAAAGTGACTACAATTCTACACTAACCAGGACGTATAACACTAGCATAAGTATAGCCAGAGATCAACAGAATAGAATTGAGAATAGAGAGGAAAAAAGCATAATATATGGTCAATTGATTTGCAACAAGGGTTTCAACATAATTCAATGGGATGGAATAATCTTTTCAACAAATGGTGCAGAGGCAACTGGATATCGCATGCAAAAGAATGAAATTTGACCTGTCTCATGTCACATACAAAAACTAAGTTAAATTCTATCAGAAACAGAAATTAAGTGCTAAAACACTGCTGAATGAAAGCAAAGATCTAAATAAATCAAAAGACATCCTGTGTCCATGGGTTGAAAGATTTAATATCGTTAAGACAAATTGTTAAGCTCTTAGAAAAAAAAAATGGGGTAAATTTTTATGACCTTAGATTTGGCAATGATTTCTCAGATGTGACATCAAAAGTATAAACAACAAAAACATAAAATAGATAATTTAGACTTATCAATTTTAAAATCTTTTCTGTATGAAAGGACACAGAATCACTGTGTCACAGATACACAGTATCACTCTGTATCAAGAGTAAAAAGATAATCCACAGAATGAGCAAACATTCTTAAATCATATATCTGATAAGTGCCTAGCACCCAGAATACAAATAATTATTATAATTCAACAACAAAGACTAACCTGATTAAAAATGAGCAAAAGCCTTGAGTAGACATTTCTACAAAGATGTACAAATCATCAACAGGCATATGAACAAATGCTCACCATCAATACCATTTGGGAAATTCAAATCAAAATTACAGTAAGATAATACCACTGTATACCCACTAAGATGGCAACAATAATGGTAAGCAAAACATAGCAAGTGTTGGTGAGAATGAGAAGCAACTGGAACTCTTCCACCTTGCTGGTGGAAAAGTAAAGCAATGCAGCCACTGTGTAAAACAGTCTAGCAGTTTCTCAGTTAAACACAGAATTACCATATGAACCAGCAAAATCACTCCCAGGTATAAATCCAAAAGAATTGAAAACAGGTGTTTGAACAAAAATTTGTACATAAATATATATAGTTGTGCAATTCACCATAGCTAAAGGTAGAAACCCCAAATGTCCAATTGATGAATAAGTAAAATGTGGTATATCCCCAAAATGGAATGGTATTCAGCCACAAAAAGGAATGAATTACTTACACGTGCAAAAACATTGATGAACCTTCAATCCTTTACACTATATGAAAGATGCCAGACACGGAGGTCACATATTGCATGATTTCATTTACATGAAATGTCCAGAATAGGCAAATCAATAGACAAAGTAGATGAGTGGTTACTACAAACTATGGATAGAGAATGATGGTAAGTGACAACTTCATAGGTACAGATTTCCTTTAGGACAATAAAGTGTTCTAGAACTAGAGAGTGATAATGGTAATGGTCCACATGTGAATATACTTAATACCACTGAACTGTATGTTTTTCTGTTTACAAAAGTACTGCGTTCCCTATTAAAGGTTTCAGACACACAAAAGCAGTAAGAGAAAAATGAAACGTACCTGTATTCCTAAAAGTTAACTACAGTGATTTTTTAAAATGTTGATCCTTTCAGTCTGTCATGTACATACGGGTGTGTGCACACAGTATTTATTTTCATTTCGAACAAAACTGTTATTATACAGTTACATAATGCTTTATAATCTGTTTTCCCCCTTCTCATATCATGAACATTTTCCCATTGTCATTTTGTATTCTCCCACATCACATTAAATGCCTAGATAATATTCCATCTTATGGATGTAACATAATTTATTTAGCCAATCTCTATTGTTGGATGGATTCTAACATTTTAGAGTTGGAATACACTACAGACATTATCGCATCCAACTTATTTCTTTCCCGAGGTTTATAGCTGTAAGCCTTAAACACATAGCACACAAAGACCATTCACATTTTGAAAACAGAGTTAATTTTCTACTTTCCAGCTGGATTTGGGTGCTGTGTGGGCTTTGGATTCACCATTCAGGAACCTGAAAGATGGAAATGGTGGTGGGGGGGCGGTGGCTAGGAGGGGGAATGAGCCAGGTGTGAAATAGTGCCCAAACATCAAAATTCTATCCTGAATGGTTTATGTTTTCCTGAAAAATAGATATGGAAGACCACAAAATAGGTTGCATTGAATCTATTGATGACAGTTCCATCATGCAAAATAGATAATGCCTCAGAGAGAAGCAAATAAGTAGCAGAGCCCATGGCAATGAATGCCTCCTGTATTGAAGCAGTACTTTGCCTTACCCACAGTCCACAGAATGAGAACATCCCGTCAATTGGTCACGCTGTGCTGAGCTTCCCTTTGTGTTTCCAGAGGTGTGTGAGCCAGGCATGAGAAGCAATTCTTTACTTTTTCATTTTCATTGACGGTCAGAATCAGGGAAATCAGGATATTATCCAACAATGTCTTCAGATCCAGGTGACTCATATCAGGGTGGAAGTAAATATGTTCATTCTTTGAGGTATATAAGAAACACAACACATATTTTGGATGCTTGAAAATCAGTGAAGCAGATATGTATGTTTCCTAAGACGTTTCTCATGATAGGTAAGGTTTTCTAGCTAGAGCCATTAGACCTTGTCACCAGGTCATTTCTCTTGTAGGTGACTTCTTACTGACTCCTTCTGTTGGTTTAGTTGGGTGTAGGAGGGTGCAGATGAGGCCTCATTAAATTGGCTAGATTTAAGCTTAGGCATTAATCCAAGTTGGATTGGTTTTTTTTTTAATTATACTTTAAGTTTTAGGGTACATGTGCACAATGTGCAGGTTTGTTACGTATGTATCCATGTGCCATGCTGGTGTGCTGCACCCATTAACTCGTCATTTAGCATTAGGTGTATCTCCTAATGCTATCCCTCCCCTCCCCCTACCCCACAACAGTCCCCGGAGTGTGATGTTCCCCTTCCTGTGTCCATGTGTTCTCATTGTTCAATTCCCACCTATGAGTGAGAACATGCGGTGGTTGGTTTTTTGTCCTTGTGATAGTTTACTGAGAATGATGTTTTCCAGTTTCATCCATGTTCCTACAAAGGACATGAACTCATCATTTTTTATGGCTGCATAGTATTCCATGGTGTATATGTGCCACATTTTCTTAATCCAGTCTATTGTTGTTGGACATTTGGGTTGGTTCCAAGTCTTTGCTATTGTGAATTGTGCCACAATAAACATACGTGTACATATGTCTTTATAGCAGCATGATTTATAGTCCTTTGGGTATATACCCAGTAATGGGATGGCTGGGTCAAATGGTATTTCTAGTTCTAAATCCCTGAGGAATCACCACATTGACTTCCACAATGGTTGAACTAGTTTACAGTCCCACCCACAGTGTAAAAGTGTTCCTATTTCTCCACATCCTCTCCAGCACCTGTTGTTTCTTGACTTTTTAATGATGGCCATTCTAACTGGTGTGAGATAGTATCTCATTGTGGTTTTGATTTGCATTAAGAAGGATCATTTCTTGACCTTTCTTCCTATTACATTGAGTGGATTTTTCTTACTGAGTTATAAGAGGAGGGCATATAACTCAGGCACCAATTATTTTCCTGTTTACATATATATATATATATATATATATATATATATATATATATATGTATATATATATACACACACACAACACACACACACACACACACACATGTAAACAGGAAAATAGATAAATATTTATTTGTGTTTAATGACTTGTGCCAGTTACAGAAGGATTTCTATATGGCCCCAGTATGTCTTGACTAACATGATGAGCTTTACAGAATAAATATCTATTTATGTTTAGTTGCAAGCAAAAGACATAGAAATAATATGTAACATATACATAACATATAAATATATTACATATTATATGTTTATATATATATATTATTATTCCTATGTCTTTTGCTTCCCATTAGACTGTATTCATGGTACACAGAAATTTTGAAAGGTTGTTCAACTGAATGAAAGATGAAATATTTATTTCCATTATGGTTTCTAGCCTTTATGTTTTAATTATTAAGGCCTTCCATCTTCAACATTACTGTTTGTTTTTAATATTTCTTTGTATTTTATTTCTACATGTATATAGAGAGTGCCCCCTCTCCTACTTAGCTCTCTTAGCCACCCAGGATTTAGTTATTCTTTTTTTAATATGGTGTGAGGCAGGGAGATGAGGAATACTATTTCAAGACCACCAGCTATAAAACCTTGTTTTCCAATAACAGATGACTACTCAGAATGCATTTTCTCTCCTTGGAAATAAAACATAAAAGAAGTCCTGCTTGTTGACAGTGGTAGAAACTTCATTTTATATGAACTCCTAGTCACTGAACTCCCAACAGTCTTATTCCTAATCAAAGCTAATACAAAGCTTAGACATGTGTTTCTATAGCCCCTTGGTCACCCTTCTAAGGGAAGACATTGTAAAGTCATTCACAGGTTTATAAAATGCTTTCTCATAACTAGTGCTAGTTACAGACAAATTTCCATATGGCCCCAGTATGTCTTGACTAACTTGTTGAACCTTATGGAATAAATAGATAAGTATAGGAGATAAGGTCAAAACCCCTAAGTCCAGAAAATTCTCCTAAGAAAGACTTCTCCTTTGTGCATGGTCCAGGGAATTTGATTTATATGCAACTGACCATGGGGAAAAATAAGAGAACCACTGATGGGACGAAGGTTCCCAAGGGGTAGGACTTACAAGCAAGTCATGGTGCTCAAAGGTTTGCAGGGAGGTTTGTGACCTAGAACCCCAGAGATCCTGGCTTCAGCCTTCTACTCTTTTGATAATTTCTGTATGGTTTGGCTGTGTCCCCACCCAAATCTCATCCTGAATTTTAGCTCTCATAATTCCCACATATCGTGGGAGGTAACTGAATCATGAGGGTGGGTTTTTCCCATGCTGTTTTCATGATAGTTAATAAGTCTCACAAGACCTGATGGTTCTAAATAGCAGTTCCCCTGCACATGCTCTCTTGTCTGCCGCCATGTAACACGTGACCTTGCTCCTCCTTTGGCTTCTGCCATGATTGTGAGGCCTCCCCAGCCATGTGGAACTGAGTCCATTAAGCCTCTTTCTTTTATAAATTACCTAGTCTCAGGTATTTCTTCATAGCAGTATAAAAATGAACTAATACAATTTCCTTGATGAAATAGGATTTTTCCTTTGCCAGCAAAGGGAACACAGTTCAAACCAGCATCTGTCAGCCGAGATACCTTGTTCCTTCTTTGTTTACCAGACTATAGACAAGTGCAAAGAGCCTCTTCTAAATGCAGTGGAGCTAGGTAAGTTAACCAGAAGGAAGGAAAAACACACTGAGTGATCCGGGGCACAATGACCACTGAGTTATTCCAAAAGAACAAAATGTCCTCATCGATTGAATTACTTAGTCATTTCCTGCCCATGAATTTCTCCCACTAGTGCATGTTGACCTTCTGGCAGAAGCATTGCCGCCCACAGAAACTTTCTGCCCTTGTTTACAGAGCCTTTCTTCCTAGCGTAGTAGCTTCATCTTCCTAGCGTAGTAGCACTCGTAGTGTTAGCAAAAGACTAGAAGTGACTCAGTAAGGAGGGGTGGACCATCCCGCCCCACATCACATGCTGAACTGAGAAAACAGCAAAGGCCAGAGGACATTGCTGAGTGGAGGCTGGGATGCTGTATTCGCATTGATCTCTGATGCAATTAACAAATTCATAATGAACGTATTCCACAAACCTCCCTCTGGAAACTTTTGGGAGCCATGCATGTTTTCTAGGAACCAGGCAAATTCAGGGAGGACTAAAGGTTTCCAGAGCCCAATCCCCTCCTGGAGTTCACCTTGGCTTTCTCTTCTTACCCTCTTGAAATTTGTTCCTATTTAGTTCTTCAAGAACATGAGTCATGAGCCTGCCACGCTGGTACCTGCTGGGAGATGAGAGGGGAGACTTGTTTCAGTTAGAGTCTCTCCCTTATTCTTTTGTCAGTGTCTGGCCAGATGGAAATTGTCAAATTCTGTCATAGCAGGAAGCTCTGTGACTATCCAGGGTCTGAATTATGTTTTTTTTCCAAGCTAGAGATTGAACCATTCTCAGGTCTAGAGGTTCCTTATAGGGATGAAATTCCAGGATTTCAGGGGCTCTTCTTGTCTTACAAAAAGAAAATATTGCTCACGCACCAGTTCACTCATGTGTTTGTGTGTGCTGGCAAAGTAAAGATGGTTTCTTGGAATTGGGTTCAGTATCTTACACTTACTGGCACCTGAATGCCCATTTATTTGTTGTTAAACCCAGCCATAGATCTTTCTCTTTTCCAAGTTTTTGATCTCCCAGAAGTCCAAATATACCATTATGTGTCAAGGAACACCACACCTGCTTACAGCTCTGTGGTCATCACAAAGAAAGTTAGTGGGAAAAGGGTCTGGAGCTGGCTGAAGGTTCATGCTGGCTTGAGGCTGACACCTCTACCCTTGGGATGTTGGCATCTGACCTTGTACTTGGGAACCTCGCCACAGAGAAGCAGATGGACCTGGGGCTGGAGCAGCCAAGAGACTCTGCTTCTGCATCCAGAGTGTTTGTGGTCGAATGAGTCTCTAATTCACAATGTCAAATGAGCTTGCCTTCCACAGCCTCAACTCCCTTGGTGAAGGACAGGGGCTCTGTGCCGGATATGCTTCAGAATGTGCAAAGTGGAGCCTCTGTCTGAGCCCCTTCCTGAGAGCTGAGTGGATGCTCTACAAGGTGTGTCGACAACTGGCTGCACAGGAGACCTCTGCCGGGACCCTTGAGAAGTCCCTTTGGCTGAAGTGGCAGGAGGTGGCTCTGGGAGACAGTGACATGTCCCCTGACAAGCCTAAGTGACAGAGAGTTGCTCGTTGCCTGGGCTTCAAACCAAGCTATGCTGTTTAGCAGACTGGAAGCAAAAACTAATATCAAGGGGGAGAAAAATCCGTGGAAGAGGTATTGGGTGCCAGCATGCCTTTAGCACTTCCTGTCTACCAGCCTGTGAGCTAGGGCGGCCATCACAGGCTTATTGTTATGGTGCCCTTTTGATAGCTGAGACTGAAGGTTAGAGAGGTCATGACACTTGCCCCAAGTTACAATGTGAAGCCAGGGAGACAAGACCCCAGCCAAGACTATCTGAAATGAGACAAGACCCCTACTAAGGCTGTCCGACTCAGCCATATCAGGTGAATCCTTCAGACCTATGCTGTGAGTAGAGATGGTATTTAACACAATCCTCCCAAAATCAACTTAAAGATAGTGAGGAAAAAAAACGAAGTCTCCCCTCCCACCTTGACTCTTGCAACTTGAACTCTCCTCCTCCTCCCACCAGCAGCCTTGACCATGTGACAGCAAAACCAAGTTTGCTTTAGCAGATTCTGTCTCCTGACCTGCTGCAAAGATCTGGGGAGGAAGCTACTTTCTTTTATGCCCTGTAACTGGTTTTGGTATAAAGCCTTAGAAGATGAAGCCTATCCTGATTCATCTATTCCCCAAATATCTGTTTTTCTTCTCTCCCGGGGTCTGACCTTCTCCTCTTCTTTCTGCACAGTGTCGGCTGTCACAGATCGCAAATCTAAACGAGTCCTATAATTTCCCCAACAATGTCCAATTGGTGAATGTGGCAGCTGAATAGGCACTGTGTACGTATTGAAAACCCAGAGGCAAGCAAAAATGACAGCCGCTTCTTTACGAATATGACTGAAACTTACCAACTCCTCCACCCTTCCAACCTCACTGGGGGTCTTATTATCTTCACAATTACTAGTTAGAAAGCAGGTGTGTATGTGTGTGTGCACGTGTGTGTGTGAAGAAGCTTCCTGGTTGCTCAGATACAAAGGGAGAACACGTTCTGTTTGTTGTTTTAAAATCTTAAAAAAATATTAGCTTTCTTGCATTTACTCTCCAGCTTACAGCCTACAGGTGCAGGAAAACCCCAACTGTGGTCCCTACTCAGCCCTTTGTGCAAAGGGTGCAGACATTTCCTTCAAAAAGGTTAGGTGCTGATTTGCATGGGGCTTACATGTACTTAGCATATTGATTGCTCATTTCCAGCCCAAGGCTGAGCACCCAACCTCCGGCGCTGCCCCTCCCCTTCTGCCACCCACCTCATGCCTATCTGCTGCAGGTGGATTTTTAACTACAAATCCAACACGTATTTGGGAAGCTCCACCTTGAGGTGAGAAGCTCCTTCAGAGTGATGGTGAGTACCTAGACCAGAACGAATCATGTTTTAGAAAATACTAAAGTTTCAGGAAAACTCATGTTGCTATAATTTTAACATAATTTAAAGGCCAAGATGATATTCCTCAACATATAGAACTCAGTTTCTTTTTTTCTTTCTCTCACTCTGGTGGGAAGAATAAGTTATATACTGACCAAGTGCAAGTCACAGGGGGTAAAGCTGAGACCTCCTCTAGAATTCCTTCTGAAGATCTCACATTTCCTTCCTGTTCTGAAGGAGATCAGTCAGTGCATATCTGTTAAGATAACCCACCCATGTCTTGTGCCGATGTTCTAGGGAGGTCTACCTTCCTCACCTTCCTGGCTGACATTCTGTATTAGGGCCCCACATACATGCTCACACTTTTCTCCACATACACCGAGGCCATGTGGTTGCTTCATTTGTGTGTTAATTTTTTGTAGGTAACTGCTCCAGTCTTCCTCCTGAGCTGTCCCATTTGCTTTATAAGAAAAGGGAGAAAAATTCTAGTTCATGCCAATCATCTTGGAGTTAGTCTCATGAAATAATGTGTGTAGGATGGTAAACCTCAGTCGCAACTTTCAGATTTCTATCACCTTCCGTTTCTTTCCAAACCAAAAGATTATGTGGAGAGGTACAGTGTGTTGTGTGTTTGTGGCAGAAGAACGCAGGAAGCTGTCGATTTACAGGGCACCTTGGGAACCTTCATGCGTCCCCTCCTCGGGTATCTGCAGGGATGTCCATTGTCACCCTGGTTGCTGCAAGTCACATGATCCTACTGAGATCATATTTTCATTTCTATTGCTGAGTAACAAATTGTCCCCAAACTGAGAGGCTTAAGACTATTTTTCTCACAATGTTGTGGGTCAGAAATTTGGGAAGGGCTCAACCAGCCAGTCTCTCATGTTGTTCACACAAAATGTCAGCCAGGACTGCCATCATTTGAAAGCTCAACTGGTCAGATGTTCAGAATGACTGGCTGGCGGTTGACACTGGTCATCGGCTTGGAGTTGAACTGGGCTGGCAGCCAAAGGACTGACATGGGGTCGAATCATGGTGGTTTCAGGATAGTCGAGCTCCGTGCACGGCACCTAAGACGTCAGAGAACAAATGTCTCGCCAGCAAGGAAGAACCATGTTGCCTTGTGGCACCAGGTTTCAAGAGTAACACTGCACCCCTCCAGCATAACCTGTGGTTAAAAATGACCTTGAACCTGCCTGTACTCAAGGGTAGAAAGTAACAAGTTCTCAAAGGACATGTGTTGTGGCAGATATCATTGTGGACACATTTGGAAAATGCAGTCTGCCATGGCTGACCGGGTGTTATTCTAGATCTTTCTGTGCTAACCTCTCTTTGATGAATTACTATAACCTCCATTTAACCACTAGCTTGGAATGTGGGGTCACCTTGTTCCTTGCCCCAGTTCACCCCAATGTAGAATGTTTGCTGGATTTCAACTTAATTGCTTCCTCTATTTCTTCCTTTAGAGACGCCATGACAGACACCCAGTGGTCTATATTCCTTCCCCTTGAGTTTTGTAGGAGCTAGGAATTTAGGAAAGGAACCTTTTGTGACTTCTGAGACGAGTCCTAAAAGGTGGTAGAGCTTGGGGTGCTCCCTCTTAGAGCACAGGCGCCATCCTGTGATGAGGCTGCAGAGGCCACATGAGAAGGCCCTGAGGGTGTTCTTGCTGATAGCTCCACTGCCGTCCCACTGACAGGCAGCACCAATGGCCAGACGTGCAGGAGTGAGGATGGCCACTGATGTTTCCTGCTCCTGCTCTTGAGTTACCTTCAGGTTTAAAGTCCTCAGTTGAAGCTGTAGATGTTACTGTGGAGAGATGAGCTGTTGCCCATCCTGAGTCCTGAGCCAAAGACAGTGAGAGATCAGAAAATGGTTGCTGTTGTTTAAGCCACTAAATTTAGAGATGGTTTATTATGCAGTAATAGTAACTGGAACATCTGCTAACCCATTAGGATAAATACAAAGAAGGCAACATATAGATACATCATAATTAAACTGCCAAAAACCAAAGTCAAAGAGAAAAACATAGAAGGAGCCAGAGAAATTAACATGCTACATACAGGGAATTACAATTCAGAAAACTGATGATTTTATCTCAGAAAAAAATGAAGACCAGAAGACGGGGGAAAAATATTTTTAGACTGTTGAAAACAAAACAAAAACTTGCAGCTCAGAAGTCTGTATCCATTGTGGTATCAAATGATCTGACTTTGGAGAGAGAAAGATCTGATTAGAATCCTAGTTCTATTGCCCTATTTCCAATCCTACAATGTGGCATTAATACAAAAAATATGACGTTAATATACAAAATATGACGCAGGCAAGAATTTACACCTCTGAGCTCCAAGTTTCCATATATTTTCTTTACAAAGAAAAAGTCCTATTGCAGTCATTTGACAGTGCCATTATGACATTCTGTAAACAATAAACATGAAAATGCTTTGTAAACCGAACTAACACAAAGACTTAGTAGAATCTGAAACAGACTTACTCTTGCTTTCCTTTGAGCACACATGAAAGATATGTATACAGTAGGGAAGACTAGAGTTCTAGAGTCAGATGTGTAAGGACTAGATGGCTCTTTTTACTACTTGCTGACGGAGATGACTTATACTGACTGATCATTTATCCTCTTTAAACTTCACTTTTTTATATCAATCAAATAGTAAAGTAATAGAATTACTAGAGAAAGCTGTTGCAAGGGTTAAATGAGATACACAAAGATACTTCACTATGCTTGGTATACAGAGTGGCTCAACAAAGAGTAGGTTTTCTACTTTCGTGAAGTATATATTAAGTGTATGTATTCATCATCGATTTGGGAAATGTATAAAAATGAGGCAATAGGATAATTCCCACTGTCCAACATTGGGCAGGTTGTTTATCTCCCTGAACCTTAGTTGCCCAGTTGTGGAAATGAATGTGAAGAGTCAGCACAGGGTGAATGTGAGGCTTGTGGAATGTATACGGCACTCATGTGTGCCCAAACAAAGGAAAGCAAAAGTAAGTCTGTTTCAGATTCTGCTAATTATTTGCATTGGTTCAGTTTACAAAGCATCTTCATATTTATTGTCTGTAGAATGTCATAGTGGTGCTGTCAAATGGCTGCAATGGGACTTTTCCTGAAGAAAATATATGGAAACTGGAGCTCAGAGGTGTAAATCCTTGCCTTGGTCATATTTTACAGGAACAGCTAGATGGTTCCTGCCACTCTGAAGCTCTCTGTCCTGTGTAGACCCTCCCTGTCCACTTCCCTCATGTGATTTTCTATTGTTGGGAGTGGGCTCTATTTACACTGCATCCCAGTAGGTTTTAAGGTGGTATATATGGTATTCAAATTTGCAAATTTGGCCAATTGTGACATCAGAAAATGTTATGGTGTAGCACAGCCACGAGGCTTGGGTTCAAGCCCCAGGTCTACAACTTGGGTGATTTGGGGCAAGAGGCTTAACCTCACTACTCTCAGTTGGTTCCTCATTTGCAGAAGGAGGATAATAGCAAAGTCTAGCTCATAGTGTTATGTGAAGGATTCATGAATTAATACATAAAAAGTGCTCAGCACAGTAGCTGGCATGTCCTCAGTACCACGTGGTTGGTGGCTGTTATTTATCTCCAGGAGATTGCAAGCTCCATAAAGGCAGGGATTCTTGTTCATTCTGTTCATTGCTCGGTACACTGTGATGTTCAGTAAATATCTGCTAAAAGTTGCTGAGTAAATTTTGTCCTTAAGTGCCTTCCATATTGCTAATAATAATAAAAAGAACAACACTAACTTCTAAAATAATGTTCAAAGTAACATGATCAATAATACGTGATGCTGTCCTCCTGTCTCTGCCCTGAGCTCAGTTGCCCCTTTGGTGCCGGCACTACAGACCCCCCACACTGCAGGATGCCAAGAAACTCATTCTGTTTTCTGTTTCTGCCTCCCCCTGCCCAGCCTGGCCTGACTGGGGAGATACCTATCTCAAGGTGTTTCCACCTGCTTCCCCTTGAAGACGTTGATTTCCTTCTCAAAGTCTCCCACTAGGATAAGCCCCCAAATCATGCTAGTTATGAATCTTACCAGAGTGGGATGGGATGATGCTTTAGGGACAGGGAACCTTCCCCAAACCCTGCAAATCACTCAGTTCCCCTTGAGAAAGAAATGGTTTGATTGGTGGCATTTGTGGAAAGGGGCGGGCAGTGGCGAGTGGCGGGTGCGGTTATTGAGTCACAATGTAGAAGTGAAAACACAGAATTCAAAGTCTAAAATATTTTAAAGCTTCCCTGGACTCACAGGCCTCCCTTCCACTCACAGCCTTTTGAAGTAGCTCTGTGGACTTGCACCAGAGAGATGAAAAGCTGAAATCCAGCTGCCGTTCATTCCTGCTCTGAGATTAGGAAAGGTAGAGCCGAATTTGGGCTACGATACTTGGAAGCTTTTCCCCAGCTGATGGAGGGCTGCCCTGGAGGTGCTCAGCTCCATCTCTGCTGCCCAGGCTGTGAGCAAGAACACCTAAGAAAAGCCAGCAGCCTCCTTCACTCTTCCTCCCCATCCGTTCAGGTACAGGCCACAAGTCTGCAGCATCTCACTACAAATTTAGCACAGAGGCAGTGATCACACGATGATGAAAAAAATAAATAAATAAAAAGAGAGGAAAAAAATCAGCTGCTAGAACAAAAGCCAAACAGAAATGTGTTCCTTAAATTATTAGTAGTGTATTAGAGGTGATTTAGCACTCACATGGCCATTCCTACAACTGCAGAGACCCTGCAACATATCTTATTCCCTTTGTAATGCGGATGGCACTGAGACTGCTCTCCTTTTCTAGGCTTCTGAGCAAATATATTTCATTTGGATGTAATACAGCCAGGAGGGTGATTTCTCCAGATAGCGATTTAAGCAACAGATCAAGCGATGAATTAAGCACCTCATTCCTTCAGATTTTAGGAGATCTGCAGGTGCCAGGGATCCTGCCTCCAGCTTGGGTCCGGGGGAAATTTGGCCAAGATGAAGCCTCTTACTGGCTGCATGAATTCCAACCTCCTTCATTAACATGGTAATTATCTAATTAGTTGATGCTCCCTTCTTGAGTTGAGTAACCTCCTGGGGGGTAAAAATTGCAGGTAGAATCTTAAGGCTATAATAGTGGTATTCTACTCCTTGAAGAGATGTGTTTGATGGGTGTTTTTTCTACAGAACTTGATTCAGTTTAGAATATGAATCAAGGTGAAAACATAACAAATCTAGTAGCAATCAGTAGAATTTCTCTATGGTAGATCTGACTAATTTGAGATTAATTAGCACAAAGCAAACTAAATCAAACCGACCAGTGCTTAGTGTCTTTATGAGCAAGATCTCAAAAGGGGGCCTTTAAGGTAGTTATTAGCTGGCGGCTCAGAGACTAGCTTTAGGGGGTTTGTGTAGTTCTGCAGACAGGATTGCAAGGCCAGCTGGTATGTGCACTTTTTGGGAGAAAAGAGTCCTTATTTTTTCATCAAATTCTTTACAGAAGAGTGCAGGGCTCCCTGCCGTCTTAGGAGTTACAGAACGTTTAAAAGATGATTTGCGGACAGATTAAAGACTTCGGAAGGAGAGATGACACCAGACCTGGGTCTTGCAGATGCAAACTGCTGTCAAGTGTGAGAGGAGAGGAGGGGGGTCTTATCCACCAGTGGCAGATATGCTGGGCATCCGGGCAGAATGATAAGAACTGTGGCCCTGCAGCCAGTCCCTGCATTTGCACCCTGGGTTTGCCATGAGCTATATGACCTTAGTCAAGTTTCTCAACCTCTCTGTGCCTCAGCTTCCTTCTTTGAAAAATGGAGATCGTGTTTTGCACGCAGCCCAACACACAGCAAATATTCAGTGACTGCTGCTGCTTTCTACCATGGCTAAAGGTGGTAGTGTGGTTTTCCTTCCAGGTTTTGTATGCTTCAATTCCCTAACTGTTCCTGCATTACTTAACAGTTGATGACGTGTGGGGCCAAGCTCTTGGCACACGTGAGCACAGTGGATATTCAAGGAGCGTTAACTCGGGTCCATTTTTCTTTCTGTCAAATACAGCCTCCTGGTAAAAGAGCCAGTCAGGATGCCTGGAGGAGCCCAGATTTCAAATCTGATGAAGGCTGCAGTTCTATAAATTCCCTCCCTCTTTTGTGCTGATGGCAATGACTTTTATATGTATTTTCATGTCTTTCTCTCCAGAGACAAATTTTGTGGTCTGCCACTGAATCCGCTTCCTAAAATGTAGCTTGGAGATTTTATTTGAGATAAACTATCGTGTGAATAAAGATAGATACTATATTTTAATCTGGGAGCATTCCATTTGGAACCTTTTTTTTTAAAGTCAACATTAGTGGTGCCATCATTCAAAGGATATGGACGTTTGGGGGAAATTTACGTCCAGCTGTGACTGAGAACCTTTTGCCAGGATAATATTATCTGTTTCTCTGAAAATGACAATGGCTATGGACATAAAGCATGATCTCGGATTGCAGTCCCGAGATCAGGAAGGTCCATTTCAACACATCTCCTGGTCCCTGTGACAAAAGCTACAATGCTGGTATGCTCGCATGGCAGGGTCTCTGCCTTGCAGGTGACACGTGTCCATCTGAGAATAGTAAAGGAGGTTCATTTGTTCATGTGCTGGTGGTGCTGAGGAGTTTCACAGAGGCTGGAAAACAGGCGCTGGCAATTGATTCCCCCCAGAGCCCTCCGTTTCACATTGACCCACCCCAGAGACCATGGGAGATGATCACGGGAGAGGAAGGTGAACATGCATCAGTGGAGCGGGAGAGTGACGGGGTGAAGAAACAGGAAACTGCGATCGCTGTGGGATGTTGCCCTTTTTTCATGACCACAAAGATGCAAAATGCTGAGCCTTGTTATTTCTGGCCCAGGTAGGCATTGGTGCTTCCATTTAATCAGCATGTCATAGAATCAGATTATTGACCATGGGTTGGGTCCGCACCAAAGCCCCTGAGCGCCTAAGCCCGGGGGAGCCCTAAGCTCTCCTTGTCTGAGAGTCCTGAGGGAGGCACCCTAGGAGCCCCTGCAGTGTTCTAGGGGCCAATTGACCTCACAGCTTCTAGGGAGAAAATGCCCGTAACAATACTTTCTTTCTCATCTGTGCAAGATGCAATAAATTCCTCTACCCACAAACTGAAACGTGAACAACTGCTTTAAGTATCACAAAGCAGTCCATGACACCCTAAAAAGATGCTGTTTCAGGAAAGTAACAAAATTGCCTGTTCTCCGTGCCTCACCCCTTTTACGGACTTTCACTTCTCCGTGGTAATAGGGTGGGGGGTGATGAACAAAGCGAGACCACACCAGAGGCTGTGTGATTTGTGGAAACTTTGAATAACTCTTTCTATCCCAGGCCCCTTCCGGTGAAAGTCCATTTTATGATTTGTACAAACCAACATTGTTTTGCAGGGGGGCATGTCAACACCCCGAAGGGCTGAAACTGACCCAGAAGTCAAATTAGCTGGAATTTAATCTATAAAATGGATTCATTTACACCTCATTAGAACATAAAAGCAAATCCGAGTTCACACGGGGAGGTGGGGGAGGGCAAGGCAGTACTAATAGAAGAAAAGATTTCGGCTGAAAATGTGTTTTGAAAACAAGGTGTTAGATGATAAGATATGGCAAAAAAAAGCAAATGGAGAATCCACAAACACGTATGGGTTAACTCTATTCCAGCACACTGGGCCTGTGAGAAACAGATTGAGCTTGCACCTTCCAGGTTGTTGTGATCCATGGGAGAGCAGATGCGCAAACAAAGGAAGGTAAGGGGGCTGGTGTCACCTGAGGATGAGGAGAAGTCTGAGCAGAGGCAGGAGAGAGCCTCTCTGATTAGCGAGGCAGAGATGGAATCTGGGAGCCTGGCATCAAGGGGAGCCTAGGGCATAAACAAGATGCTGTTCAGCTGTGTCTGTGTTCACAGAAGCACCAAGACGGGTACCAGGGTGTAGATGCCAAGGACGGACAGCATTTGAAGAAGGCATGGACAGTTGGCAGAGGCAACTGAGGTGCTGAGTGGGAGCAGATGAGAGGGGCGCTGGGATGGAGGGGCACCTTAGGGCTCTGAGAGACTGGCTTTGAGGGCACTAGCCCTGCAGCATCTTCTGTGGGTTACAATACAAGCCAAGTGGTATCTCCTTTAAAAAGGTGGCCAGATTCCTGATGGCATCCCTTCAAAGTATACATCCATGGCAGGGATGAGTCAGCACCCAGCCTTGCTGGACATGGAATCAAGCCACAGAGCCTGGCCAGGTAGTGCCATGTGAGTGTCAGCAGGAAGCCTCTCTCTTATGGTATACCTGGGCATTTCCTGTGTCTCCCTGAAATGTTTTCTGAACAACTTCTGAAATGTCAGTGTTTCTCTAAAAGAAAGCAAGGAACCTCTGTAAACACTCTTTTTTTTTTTCCTTTTGAGATGAGATCTCACTCTTGTCTCCCAGGCTAGAGTGCAGTGACTCCATAACAGCTCACTATAGATAGCCTCAACCTCCAGGGTTCAAGCAATCCTCCCACCTCACCCTCTGGACTAGCTGGGACTACAGGCATGTGCTACCAGGCCTGGTTAAATTTTTTTCTTTTTTTGTAGAGACGGGTCTCCCTATGTTGCCCAGGCTGGCCTTGAACTCCTGAGCTCAAGCAATCCTTCCACCTCAGCCTCCCAAACTACTGGGCTTACAGGCATAGGCCACTGTGATTCTTAAACCCGCCCATCTCTGCCTACTCCTCTCCCCAGACCACAGCTCTTTAGGACTAACTCCTATTTAGAAAGCAGAGAGAAGAGTCTGACAATTAAAAGTGTTTTGTTTGTTGGGTGATGAATTTCCAGTGCCTCCATCTACGGTGTAGCACTTAATCGTTACTTTTCGTGATATTGTGACTAACCATCCTGGCCATGAGAACCAGGCTGTCTCTCTTTGATGTATGGTGAGGATGCTGGAGTTGTTTTGCTAGGGCTGAAAATCCTGTGTGCCTCTAGATGTTAGATTTCCCTTGGAAAAAGGCTCTTATGGGGCCAGGACAAAGAGAATTTTTTATGCTTCTGTGAGGAGATGCCAAAAAATATATAAGAACAACAACAAAAAATCCGCCATCAAATTTACTCCTTAAGTTTACTGACAGCCTGTCACAATGAAATAAAACCTTGATATTCACTTTGTGGACTTAATTTAAAATGACTTAGTTGAAGAAAGCAGCCACTTGCTTTGAACTACCTGCAATCCGAACACAAAACTCGTCATGAGAATGTGGAAGGAGGCTGCCAGATGCTGCTGGCTGCCTTCCAGCGCCCACTTACCCTTCTGTCTCTCCTGACACAGCTCCGTCGTGTTTGGTCCCCAGACCTGAGGTCCCTGTGCTGCCACCGAAGCTGGCCATGCTAGTTCCAATGGTGGCCTTGGTTTAGAAAATGCAAAGAAGATCTCTGCAGGTCAAACAGCGATAAGGAAAGGTTAGCAGTGAGAATTCATCAGACAAGAAGCCGCCTGAGTTTTGGCACAAGGAGGCCACGTTCACACTCTGCTTTTGACTGTGCTGCTTGTCCAGGCACAGAGATGCTGTGGCTGAGTGTCTTGCTGGTGGAGGCTGCACATGGAGTCCTGTGGGAGGTGGAGTCAGTACGGGCAGATGATGTCAGATGTGAAGCGTGCCCACCTGCTGGACTTCCAGGAGGACTAGGCAGATAACTGCCCTAGTGTTTCAGGCACTTTGAGCTGGGGGTTCCATTGTTTGTCCATGAGAGAGTCCCTGGATGCCAAGAGCTTTAGAGCATCTTATTACTTACATTGGAGTTGGGACCAAAGGGATTTAAAGGAGGCCACAGTCAGCTGTTCTCGGCATCTGAAGCCCATGACTTGCATCTTTTCCAGAGTCAGCATCCCAGGCTGCGAGGCCAGCCAGGCATCCCCGGCATTCTCCCCGTCCTGCCCAGGAGAAAGGGCCCTGCGCCTGCATGACACTCCCTCTTCCATCGTCCGTGTTGCAGCCCCTCCAAGCTGGTTAATGGAGAAAAGGAATTTCAGAGGCTTAGGGGCTTGCTGCTTTGCCAGCATTTCTGAAAGGCTTCAGAGCAACTTAAAGGATTTTCACAACAACAGCAGTGCTTATTGAATGATCTTGTGCTTTTACCAAGGCAGTGCAAAGCCCTCCACATGCGTCCCAGCACCCTGGTTACGCTTCAGACAGCTCTGTGATGCGGGCCCCTGAGCCCTCCCTGCCGTATGAATGAGGAAACGTGCCCGAGAGGGTCCTGGCCTAAGGGGCAGCCTCTGGACTCACACCCAGGTATTCCTCCTGTGCTCCTCAGGTGCTGTCATGGCAGCTGCTCTGTGGTCTCAGCAGTGCCTGCCCCGGCATGGCCGAGTTGGGCAGAAGTGCTGGAGCGGAGGTTTGCCTTATGTATGGCTGCCTCAGCCAGACCCACACATGACTCTGGAAGATTGTGTGGTGCTCCTGTGCTGTGCACCATGGCGTCTTCAATGTCACCAGCAATCTGAAATTATATTTTCTAAGGTCAGCAGGGCACAGCACACCCAGGAGGCATCTGATACTTTTGGAGAAATCTGGTTTGATGATTATTAGAATTGCAAGAGTAGCTGTCTTTTAGTAAGTTTCCCCCCACTCCCATCAGCAAAGTGATAAGCACTTTCCTTCATCATCTTACTTCTTCCTCTCACCAATGCTATACAGCGGGAATCGGTGTCTCCATATCCCAAGGGAGAACACGAAAGGTCAGAGAGGTTATGTTCAAGGTTACACAGCTTGAATATTGCAGGCTCAAGATTTGAGCCCAGATCTCTCTGAACGTCAGAAAAGCCTGGACTCTTCCCCATTACTGTATTTATTTAGACAAATACAGTTGTATGTATTGATAGTGGACAAAGTATTTCTATCTGTGTATAACATTGTGGGATGAGCAAGCCCAGGTGACTGACATGGGCATTACCTTACACATGTATCTTTGTGTGTGGCTGTCTAGTGAGAACACTTACCTACTCTTAGCAATTTGCAAGTATCCAATACATTGTTATTCACCACAATCACCATGTTGTGGGATAACTCCCCGAGCTTCTCCGCACCCACCCCCCTATCTAAATGACACTTTGGGTCCTTTCAACATCACCCTTATTTCTCTCCCCTATCTCTAGACCTACAATCTGCTCACATCGGTGAAGTGAAAGCACCTGCAGGATTGAATTTATCCAGTAGGTTAGGACCCTGCATGCTCACAGAACTGCCCTACCCATCCTGCCTCCCCACCTGGCTCTGCCTCCTAAGTGGATAGATACATGCCGTTCTAAAGTTGGCCAAGCTCTATAGTCTCCTTGGGAAAATAGCAGCCTTAGAACATGGGACAGCCCTGTACTCACAGACTGATGTCGTAGACTAAGACAACCAAGGCAACAGAGGATTCTCAAGAAGGTAGTGGAGGGGACAAATAACTTCTACCTCAGGAGATCAAAACACTGGTCACTATTCTGCTGGCTTGCACTGATGTTTACTCACCATGACATATTACTGAAAGGCTTTTAATGTCAGTCATTTCAATCACAAATCCTTACAAAATAAGCAAAGTGTTACTCTTTCTCTGTGAACAGAATACAGAGATTCCTCCTAAAATCACCCCAAGCTCAACCCTGACCTCACCTGCTTTAATTACGTGTGAAGTAAGTCAAACTCCTTTGCAACAAGCAGGCATTCATTATCTATAATTCCTATTTTATAACTTTTTTGTTTGATCTATCCCAGAATTCATTCTGAAGAAATTCAACAGAATAAATGATCATTTTCCCCGACCACTTGACTGCTGCTTTGAATACGTAATGTGGCTACACATGTATATTATTTATGAAAAATTGATTGCTGTAACATCTCAATATTCCTTTCATGCCCTGTGAATGTGGACTTAATACATTTCCTCTGAAACCCATGGCTGGCCTGCAGTACGTGACAATGCCTTGGAGAGGCGAATGGATTTATTGGTTTGGGCAGCCTGTCGTCGGCGCGGAAATTAGGGAATTCCTGCGGACAGTCGGCTCCTGCCTGCACGTCAGGAGCTTCAGCTGGCATGGGGCGTGATAATTCTGCTGGTCCATAGGGCAGCCCTCAGTAAATCTGGAGGACAATATAGACCAGCATCCCAGCCGCGTTTCTCTAAGGACCATGCCCATGAGGGAGAGCCGGGATGCAGGGATGCCGGGATGCACACTTTCTCTAGCTTTGACTCTGACATGAGCCCTGCCGGGTAAGTATTGGATTCCTCCAGATGCAGATCTTGAAATGACTGGGACAGACCCAAGTAGTTTCCTTAGGAGGCGATTCCAGGCAGAAGTGGGAGAGGCGTGTGGAAATGAGACAGGGAGGCCACAGGGGCCGTGGGGAAGTACCACTGGGTGCTCTGGGACCAGATCCTCCCTGCAGGGGAAGGAGCCCATGTGTGAGCCCCTGTGTACATCTTCCGTCTCCCACGTGTCACTGCAGGGGCGCGCACAGAGCCTGGGGTCCCTCCGCATTCCCCGCTGTGATGGTGGGGTGGGAGGAAGCCCAAGAGGCTGGGAGTCCCGGAGACCCATAGAGGACGGAAAAGGGCATGAACTGGACCAGTGAATACTGCGGGGACAGCGTCTGCAGCAGGGAGGCGTTCCTGAGAGTTTACAAGTCCCTCATCGCCCCGTCCCTCATGGCACACCCAGAGCCTGGGAGTCAAGCCAGAGTGGCTGTGCAAAGCCATGCCTGGAATCACTGTTGCTGTTTCTCTGGATTCCAGATGAAAATGATGTACAGGCAGGAGTGAGACTCGGGGCAGGAGAATGGTTTGAGGACACAAAGTCCTGGTGTCCTGCGGAACAACAAGATCTGGCCAACTGCTTTGCCTACGAGAACCTTCTGAAGAGCAATGCTGGTGTTGGATGTATGAGAGATCGACGAATCGTGAATAAGATGCACAGCAAGTAAAACAGAATGAAAACAGCCACGAGGGAGCTGTCCCCGCACCTCCACCACAATGGCAAGGGCAGCAGTGAACCCAGCAAGGATCCTCTGCCTGCAGTGACTGCTCAGAGACTTGCGGCTGCCTCTGTCTGAAGGTCTGGCTACTGGAGGAGTTCTAGGATGGGGCGGGGGTCCAGGATCAGGTCGAGCATTCCTCACTGCTGGCCCAGGCATGAGGTAGCTCACACTTCTGCAGCCTGGAAAAAGAGTGGATTTGGGCTGTGCACATCCCTGGTGCCCAAAGCGTGGCCAGAAAGACAGCCTCTGTATCACCTGGGAGCCTGTTAGGAATCAGTCTCTGGTAGAGTCCCGGATCGGATGACTGCAAATGTATATGTTAATGAGGCCCCCAGGTGCTTCATGCACACGTGACAGTTTGAGAGACAGGGCACTGGCTACAGCTTCTGGCCCAGCTCTGGGTCTCTGGGGACTGAGTCAAGAGGGGCCCGCATGGGCTCGGCGTTTCCCGTGGGCCTCACACGGCCTTGTTTCATTTCATTCACTAAACGACAGCGCTTGGCAGGGGCACCACCGTCCTCCTCTTACAGATGAGCTCAGAGCTGCCTCGTGATGCACTCAGATGTGTTCTGCAGCAGTCGGTGTGGACATAGGGCAACTGCCTCTGGAGTGCACCCAACTCACACCGGCCTCTCCTGCCCTCGGTCCCATGGGAGGCCCAAATGGCCCTGTCCAAAGAGTGACCCCAGGCCACAGAGCAGCCCAATCTTGTCCAATTTGGATGATTCTAGGAAGACTTCCAAACAAGAAAAAAAAAAGTTTCGAGCCCAAACTGAAGGAGATGGCAAAAGACACAAAGTAATGAAGTGGGAGCCAAAATGGTTTGCTTTTCCTCTGCTGAACATTTTTCATTTGGTATCAGATGCTCTTTAAAGGTCAAATGTTACTATTGTTCATTTCCTCCTCAGTTAGCTAATCAAGTATTATGCAGTGGCTTAAGGTCACAAGCGTGAGTTACTGATGAAAATAAAAGCCTGTTCTTGATTTTGTAAGGGAAACACGTGATTTGAGTACACGCCTGTAGAAACAACTTTCTGTTCAGGGCAAGCATGTTCCGCACGTATTTGAATTTGGGCAGATGATGTTATCTCAGGTCAAGGATTTTGAGCGCAATCTCTGAACACTATGTACAAGGGCCACCTTCACCATTGCCAGTCTAGGTGGGACAGTATTGATAGGAAAGGCAGTCGTTTGCATCCTGACCACAGCAGACACTGAGTTCTGCAAAAGGACCAATAACCTGCCTCAGTTTTCCCTCCTGTACAATGGGGATTATGAGCTGCCTGCCAGCACTGGAGCGAGGGGTAGGTGGGATAGGATGGTGCAAAGTGCCTGCCACATGTTTTCCCAGACTGAGTTCGATAAAATAGTAGATTAGGAAAAAAAAGGCTGGAATAACTACCCATAATTGTGAGCCTCCTTCATGCTAGGGGCATCATAAAACTTCTCTAATGAAACCCTCACAGTCACCAGCAAGGAGGAGGCTGTATTCCCAATTCAACAGGAGAGAAAACTGTCGATCAGAGAGGTTAAGGGACTTACATGGGATTGCAGAGCTGCTGAGTCCCAGCATTTCCTGGTCTGACATCATCCTGGTCCTAAAGCATTGGCAGCCTCACCTCTGGCCCGCCCCACGGTGGCTGTATGAGAAGAAATAGCCTCTGTGTCTTAGTTCCTGTCCCAAAGGGAGGTTTCGTGTGCTGAGCTAATGGCGCAAGGCCACAGTAGCTTGGAGGACTGAATTAAAACCCCGGGTGGGGTCTGCTGGGTGCTGGGCAAATGATGGGGAAGGGGAGCTCTGGGTACAGGGTTCCACTTTTGCCCAAAACTCACCACCTTCCATTTCCATTCACCATCGTAGGATTTCTTTGGACATAAGAGAGAACCCACTCCAAGCAGTTTAACCAAAAAGGGGAGGGGAAGCATTCAGAAAACTCAGGGGACCCAGTTTCAGAGAGCAGAGCCACATCCCTTGGGAGCTGGGAGCAGGAGAGGAAGCAGGTGTGGGGGTGGGCTGGGGTGAGCAGGGAGGGCCAAGGTGGCTCTTCTGTCAATGTTGCTTTACCCAGTATGGGCTCCTCGCTCCCTCCCATCTTCCCCCTTCCCCTCCCCCTCCCCACTCTCCCTTTCTACTGCAGGTGGTGAAGGTGGGACAGCCTTCATCCATACAGTTAGCAAAGGTGGGGAACTGGGGGCTGGGGAGGAATATTCCACCTGAGGGAGGGGTGAGGAAAGGAGGACAGGGGAAAGATTTGCAAGACATGGTGGTCTATGGATTAGATTCTAACAAGAGGGATTTCAGGAATAAATGATGTAAGAATTCAATGAGAAAGTATGCTTGGGTAAGGCAGAGCCTTGGAGGGAGCTGGGGACTGGGGAGCAGGAATGAATGCCAGTTATGGGGACGGGGCTTCTCCCAGGGGTGCCTCGTCCACCCTCCTTCCTTTCATGGCCACCCTCCTCTGAAGTGGGTGGATTGCACTTTTCCATCTTAGGCAACACGCTGTGCAAATACAGCTTTAAGCTGCTTTCCAATGAGGCTCTGCAGAAAGGCGTCCCCCGAGAAAGGCAAAGCCATCAGAGGACAGCTGAGGGCTGGAGGCCGTTCGGAACTGCTGCTTCCGCCCCTGGCCAGGGCTCCCCCTCCAAGCCCTGCATCGTCTCTCTGCTCTGTCCAGAGACACACCTCCAGGGGTTGCTCTTGTTTCCTCCCCTTTTCTTTGGAATTCTCCTAAATCAGCCCTGTGTCCCCCTCAGCCCTTGATCCCAGGCACGAGTAGCTCCTGGGATTTCCACATTCCCAGATCCAGGAATCAATGCATCCTCATCTTCTCATGTCCTTGCAGCCCTGGATGGGCATCAGCTCCCACCTTCTCCCTGAAGTGTTTTCTCACTGGGTTTCTGGAACATTCTGCCTTTGCTCTTCTCCCATCTCCCAGGAGCAGGCAGAGGTGTGGTCCTTGGGCCTCTTTCCTCCCCCAGGTACCCCTGCTAGATGACCTCATCTGCGTCATGGATTCCTATTTCATTCCAGGGACCTCCTCCCTGGTCTCCCAAGGTGCATTTCTGGCCACCTCCTTGGCAACTGCGTTGGAGAGGATAACAGGCTTCTCCCTAATGGGCACTTCCAGCCTTGCCCCGGCCAGCACTTCCAGCATTGCCTTTCTTCTGGGTGCTCAGATCAGAACTTTCAAGCGTCTTTTCTTCCAAGCTTGGCTTCTGTGTTAGGAAGTCTCGCCAGCTCTATCTTCCAACCAGGGGCACTTCCAGCACCTCCACCACCGTCGCCAGGGGCCGAGCCACCATGCTGTTATCTGAAGGACTGCGTGGCCCACCCAACTGGGCCCCCTGCTTCCGGGCTTCTTCTCCTGCAGGAACACAGTGAACCTGTAGCCTTGATTCCGCTTGATCAAAGCTCAGCGGCCTCCCATCCATTTGACTGGAAGTGTCCGCTCAGTGGCTGACATGGCTCCGACCTTACCTCCTCCCCTCAGCCACAGGGCCACACAGCCTGCCCTTCCTGCTGTCTCCTGAATGTGTCAGGCCAGCTCTGACCCAGAACATCTGCAGCTCCCTCTGCCCTCTTCGGGCAGTGCTCCTCAGAAAAGTCTGCACGGCTTACTGCCTGCCTCCTTCCTGCCTTCCCCCAAAGGGGTCTTCCTCTCCAGGAGACTCTGAGCAATGCATTTAAAATTGTGGCACCTTCTTGTCTACTCATCATCCACGACGTATTCTCCCTGTGACACGTGCTCATCTAAGGATGTGCTAATGATTTATTCATGTGTTTGTTTACTTGTGCATTCATTTATTATCTGTCTTCCATCACCAGAATGCAAGTGTTATGAGGGCACGACTTTTGTACTTGTTGTTCTCCAGAATCGCTGCTTGGCTAGGATTGAGCACTTAGCTCAATAAGTGTTTGTTGAATGACTGAATAAAAGCAGCCCTGGCAGAGAGAATGTGGGTGATGCTAATGTGACAAGCCTGATGTTCTTTGTTTCAGGAGTTCTTTTGATGTGGAGAAATAGAGATATGTTCTCATAATTTGAGGTTTTTTGGTCATATGATTGTCTTTTCTGTAAAAATGGGAGTTGTCGGAATAAACAGAGAGGCAGACTGATTTTCCCAGAGGGAGTAGGAAGTCCTGTGGGTTATGGGAGATCCAGCAGAGGCAGCTGGGGGCAGGGCTGTGGCTGAGAGTCCAGAGGAGGCAGCGGGGCCCATCTCGTGCCAGGTCTGTCACCTTCCAGGTGAAAGTCAATCATGGGTGGAAGCTTGCCCAGTGCCTTTTGTGTCTAGTTTTTTTCCATAAGTTCCTGGGGTATGGGTGGCATTTGGTTACATGAGTGAGTTCTTTAGTGGTGATTTGTGAGCTGTTGGTGCACCCATCACCCGAGCAGCATACACTGCACCAGATTTAAGCCTCCTGGCCTTGGTGTCTATTTTTATTGAAACAATTGGACTCCTGCTTTTGGCTTCTGGATGCACTGGTTACCATAAGAAGCTCTCTCCCGAACATGCCTCTGACTTGTTAAATCAGTGGACTGCCGGAGCTCTTTCAAGCTATCTGCATGTGAGGGCTGGCTTGGGATGAGATAATGACCACTCATAATGACCCCAGTCTGGGCCGATTACAGATTTGATCTTCCCCTTGACAAGCAGGGTTGTCAGTGCGTCACTGAGGCCAGCACATGCTCATCAGGGAAGCCTGGCCTTGGCTGAGAACTAGTGTTGGGGAAGGGAAGTGTTTAGGGCTTATGGCTTGAAAGGAGAGGCAGAGCTAATATATCAGTACAGGGCCTGTTGTCTGTCACTGTGGCTCCATAGGCCGGGGAACCTGCAGAGGAGGCTGGGTCTCTCCCACCTCCTCCCATCACTCTCCCTCACTCAGTTCTGGTCCCGTCACGCTGACCTATTGCCAGTTTCTGGTGTTGAGCTGCCCTGGTCTCTATCCTGGGAGGGCCTCAAGGCGTGACATCCCCAGCTAACGGGCTCTCCCCCGACCCTTGCCGGACCCCACCTGGCCCCACTGACCTGTCTCAGGTCTTGGCTTTAATTCCACGGCCCAAGCTCTCTCAAGCAGCCTTCCCTTGCAGTTGTCTGTCACCACACCTTGCTTATTTCTCTTAAAGCGCTAATTATGAGGCTTATGAAGATGTCGCGTGTCTGCCTGATTGCCCTGGGCAGTCTGCATCCAGATGGCCAAGGTAGGGTTGGCCGTTTCTTCATTAGCTATGCGGCGACCACACAGGGTGGGGCCTGGGAGGCTCTCAACCAGTGCTGCTGGATGGAGGGTAAGCACAGGCTCAGAGGAGGCCAGTGCATGGTTTTGCCCAAGAATCTGAGAAGGGGAACACATGGCGGAGAAGGGGAAGAGTCTAGGTTCCCGCTGACGTCTGTCTGGCTCTGGGAAGAGTCTAGATTCCCATCAATGTCTGTCCGGCTCTGGGGAGAGTCTAGATTCCCACCGACGTCTGTCTGGCTCTGAGGAGAGTCTAGATTCCCACCGACATCTGTCTGGCTCTGGGGAGAGTCTAGATTCCCGCCGATGTCTGTCTGACTCTGGGGAGAGTCTAGATTCCCGCTGACATCTGTCTGGCTCTGGGGAGAGTCTAGGTCCCCGCCAATGTCTGTCTGGCTCTGAGAAGAGTCTAGATTCCCGCCGACGTCTGTCTGACTCTGGGAAGAGTCTAGATTCCCGCCAACGTCTGTCTGGCTCTGGGGAGAGTCTAGATTCCTGCTGACGTCTGTCTGGCTCTGGAAGCTGCACTCTCGGAGTGAAGCCCCAAAGCCTCCCGACCACTCAAGGGAGTGAGGGCTGGAGGGACTTTGGGGGCTGAACTGTCCATGTTCTGACTGGCGGCTGCTCCGTGAGCATACTGCACTTGGGAAAGCTCATCCCACTGGGGCGAGGATGACGCCTGTTCTTTTCTGCATGGCTGTTGTGCATCAAAAGAGAGTTAAAACCCACTGCTGGCACCTCTAAGTGTCAAATGCTATGCTAGACACTAGGGTGAGGGTGAAGATACAGAACCCAAGAGCTGCCCCACACCAAGACATAGACATAGGGTCTACAGGGTAATACACTAAGGGCCGGTGGTTTCACAACCCAGGGCAGCAGGTGCAGTGATGATAGGTGTATTACGGTGCTTTAGAGGGACAAAACTAACAGAATAAATGTATAGATCAAGGGGAGTTTATTAGGGAGACTTGATTCATACAATCACAAGGTGAAATCCTACAACAGGCCGTCTGCAAGTTGAGGGGAAGGAAGCCAGCTCAAGTCCCAAAACCTCAAAACTAGGGAAGTCGACAGTGCAGCCTTCAGTCTGAAGCCAGAGGCCTGACAGTCCCTGGCAAACTACTGGTGTAAGTCCAAGAGTTCAAAAGCTGAAGAAATTGGAGTCCGATGTTCGAGGGTAGGAAGCATCCAAGCATCCAGCATGGGAGAAACATGGAGGCCAGAAGACCCAGCCAGTCTAGTCCTGCCACGTTCTTCTACCTGCTTTATCCTAGCTGCACTGGCAGTTGATTAGGTGGCGCCCACCACATTGACAGTGGGTCTGTCTCTCCCAGTCCACTGACTCAAAGGTTTTTTTTTTTTTTTGAGACGGAGTCTCACTCTGTCGCCCAGGCTGGAGTGCAGTGGTGCAGCCTCGGCTCACTGCAAGCTCCGCCTCCCAGGTTCACGCCATTCTCCTGCCTCAGCCTCTCCGAGAAGCTGGGACTACAGGTGCCCACCACCACGCTCGGCTAATTTTTTTGTATTTTTAGTAGAGACGGGGTTTCACCATGGTCTCGATCTCCTGACCTCATGATCCGCCCACCTCAGCCTCCCAAAGTGCTGGGATTACAAGTGTGAGCCACCGCACCCGGCCTCAAATGTTAATCGCCTTTGGCAACACCCTCACAGACATACCCAGGAGCAGTACTTTGTATCCTTCGATCCCATCAAGTTGACACTCAGTATTAACCATCATCCCGGAATATATGGAGGAGCCTGACGTCGGAGGAGGGAGGGAAGCTCTCCTGGAACTGGCGACTTCAGCATTCTAAGTCTTAAAGGCAGTGAGGTTGGAAGGGAAGGAAGCGGCCTGTGGGGGTTAGCTCCTGCAGATTCAGGTAGTCTGTCCAGTCACCTAACTTCATGTCACATGAAGAGAAAACAAAAGACTCTACCTGGCACATGAGGTCAGTTGGTGGCTGTATTAGTCAGGGTTCTCTAGAGGGACAGATCTAATAGGATAGACATATACAGGAAAGGGAGCTTGTTAAGGAGAACTCACAACATCACAAAGTAAAGTTCCATGATAGGCCGTCTGTAGGCTGAGGAGCAAGGAAGCCAGTTGTGGCTCATTCCAAGTCCCAAAACCTCAAAAGTAGGGAGCCAACAGTGCAGCCTTCAGTCTATGGCCGAAAGCCTGAGAGCTCCTGGGAGACCACTGGTGTAAGCCCAAGAGTCCAAACGCCAAAGCACTTGGAGTCTGCTGTTCAAGCGCAGGAAGCATCCAGCTTGGGAGAAAGATGAAGGCTGGAGGACTCAGCAAGGCAGTTTCTTCCTCCTTCTTCTGCCTGCTTTGTTCTAGCCACGCTGGCAGCTGATTGGGTGGTGCCCACCCACATCGAGGGTGGGTCTGCCTCTCCCTGTCCACTGACTCAAATGTCAATCTCCTTTGGCAACACCCTCACAGACACACCCAGGAACAATGCTTTGTATCCTTCAATCCAATCAAGTTGACACTTAAGCATCACAGTGGCCAAGAGTAGCTTAGGGGACCTGACCCTCATGGTGCTTGCAGAGGGACATGTTGGATGCAACAAAGGAGATGCTGCATCCTCTCCCCTCCAGGAGTTGGCCCTTTGGTTCTGAGAAGTGAGTGGACACAGATGTGACATGGAAAGGTGCTATGGTGGCACTGTTTGGTGGTTGCAAGGGATGCTTCTGAGACAGCTGCCTGCCTCTGACTCTCCCTTACCCGCCCCCCGCCCCCCCCCCCCCCCCCCCCGAGTCTCAGCTATCTCATCTGTGAAATGGGCATTTGCAGGTGCGTTGTGAGCACTGAATATGGTAGCAGATGGAACTTAGTAAGAGCTTGATAAACTCAGGCCATCGCTACCAGAGTAGCAAATGAACAGAACCAGGGCGGCTGCCCTGAAGCCCAGCTGGTGCCAAGGCAACAGGATGGATAGGGAGACAGCAAAGCTGTAAGCTGTACTCAGGGAGAGCAATGCCTGCAGTGCCCATCAGAGAGGGCTTCCTAGGGAGGGTCCTGCAGTCAGCAGGGTTCCTGGAGGGAGCACGGGGCAGGGGGGTGGGGGATCATATGATGGGAGGGTGAACACACCTAAAGGGCTGGGTTAGAGAGTCCGTGGCAATGGGTAAAGGAGCAGAAGGTGGAGATACCAGGGTCAGGCCAGCTCAGCGAGGGCCCTGGAGTTCAGAGACAGAGGTGGAAGGAGGGGAGCAGAGGACTGTCTGGATGGAAGCAGGTTTGGAAATATTCTGGAAGCCTGGGGTGGAGACAAGAAATTTTAACCGGCTGAGCCCGGGAGCATCTCTGCAGTTGCTGACAATCAGCTCCTAGTCTCTCATCACAGCCCCATCTCGAGATCAGTGTGCCTTTGAAAAGATGGCTGCACATCACCAAGTCAGCAAAGCCGAGGGCCACCTCCCGCATGTGCTCTTCACCCTCTTGGTGACGCTTCTGACTACCACCCTTTTCATTCACTTTTATGCATTCCTCATTCAAGGGGACCCACGAGCCATGATGGTGCCCATCCCCTTGGTTTCAGATTTATTTTGCTATTGTTGATTTTGGACTTTGTTATGCTCATGGAATTCTGCTATTGTAATCATTTCAGGTAAGACTGATATTTTGAGTTTTTCCATTTGTTTGTTGCAGTGGCTTTGCATTTTAAAATGTGGGCATGTTCCCCAGGCTGCCCAACATCAAATGTGAAACATCAAATGTGTTTTTTGGCTCCAGTGGGAGGCCCTGACCTTTCATTTGCATGCATCATAAATGTATGCATGCATCATAAATGTATGCATGCATCATAAATGTATGCATGCACACATGATATCAAAACCCCCATCTTAGAGCCCCAGGCATTTATGTAGACTCTATCAATAGCCATATGCTTCCCCCTCCTCTATCTGCTGTAAACCAATCAAAGCCACAGAGAAAATTAATGCACAGACCTCTCTGCTCATGGTGCACAGACACACATCACCCTTCCTGTTGGTATCTAGGGTCATGGAGAAGTTGCAATTCATTAGTTATCAATATTGTGTTCAATTGACTTCTTGGGAAATATGACAGGCACCCTTCTTCCCCTCCAGCTGCAGCCAGGGCTGGTGCTGATCCTGGATCTGGAGCTGTCTGCTCCCCTTGGAAATCACAGTCTGTAATGACTGGTTAACATATTGACTGCCCCAAGAAGCCCTGGAGTCATCTCTTGCAAAAGGCCAGCCTGAAGCCAGTGTATAATGACTGCTTCTCCAAGATAATTAGGTACTTTCCTTCAATTAAAATTGGAAAATGCACAGAGCAGAACATTTGTCACAGTTACCATCCAGTGAGATTCATCTTCAGAGCAATAATTACTCCCCAAAGGTGGGAGGGCTGATGTGGGGGCCTATTGACAATTCTGGTCTAATGTGGTTGTTTCTCTGAAAATTGAGAAGGAGCAGTCTTTCTCACCCTGGGTGAACTAATTTTGGCACCAAGAGGTCACAGGACCTTGGAGGGCCTTGGGGAGTTGAGTGCAACCTCCATAGACACTAATCAACACCCCACACTGTCTGCACCACCAGAGCTGGCGTCTTCGACATCCGTATCTGATCAGCAGCTGACTCTTGCCTTCTGAACATGCCCAACAAACATCTCATTATTCAAACAGATGTTTCTGTGTGTTTTGGATTGCTCTTCCAGTGGGAATCTGGCTCTCTCATTTACAAAAGGAAAACTGTCCTTTAGTTTTTGTAAGATGTTAGGTTTCCCAAATACCCAGATTATTGTTGGAGAGGCTGATGGCTCAGAGAAGCGGTTAGGAAGAAAAATGATCATTCTGCACTCACTAAGCATTTTCAGGATGGACCTCTGGTCCTATGTCTCTGTTTCTTGAATACTCAGAACCTGGACAGCTCTATGCTGGAAGATTCTCTCCACACAGGAAGCTGGTTAGGGACCCTGCCGTTCCCAGCCTGCAGGGTGCAAGACCTAATGTCTATCGTATTGTTGCCAAACATACTTTATTCATTCCCACAATACTCAATATTTTTCCCTCTGATTGTATAACTAGTTGATGCTCATTAGTTTAAAAATCGCGCAACATATAAAAACAAAGCAAAAACCTCCTGAGTCTCTAATACCCTAATACAACCCCCTGCCAAACTTTCTGGTGACTGTATTTTTTTCATGCAAATCTTTCAACATATCACACACACATATTATTTCTATGTATTAATTAATACTTTCCTCCATCTTTGAGTGTGAAACAGCATATTTCATTTAGGAATCCCTCCAAGTCAATTAAGTATAGATAAAATTGTTCAAAATATTGTTGCATACTAATTTTTCTGTGAATATTTTATAGTTTAGTGACTTTGGCCCTTTGATGGACATTCACTTCATCTCCAGTTTTTTTTTTTTGGGGGGCCCAGGCAACAATGCCATAATATATTTTTGTGTATATGTATCCTTATGTACCAGTTCATTCTTCAAATACCCAAAGACTACAGGCTCCTGTGCACTGATAAGAAAGGCTGACATTTCTTTGCAGCTTATTTCATGATGGATACACCACCAGAGAAAGAAGGCTGTTTGCAATTCCATTGTCATCTTGTCCTGCAAGAAATTTTGCCCTGATTGCACCAGGGAGCGTTTTCTGGTTCTCAGATGGGTTCTTGCAGACACTCGAGATCCTGGATCATTCTGGTGGACATTTGAGGCTTTCAGCTGCCATCTCGTTTACTCTGTGTGTCCCTCTCAATATCAACCATCCCACCAGCTGTTTGCAGGGGAACCCTAGGAATGAGTAGCAGATGGGTCCATTGGAGAACAGGGCATAGAAGCCCTCCAGATTCCTCCTGGATGCTGGGCCTCAATTTACTTCCGATAGTAATTGTCTCCTGGACCATGACTCTCAGATGGCTAGACCTCTATGGGAAACACATTCCAGGCTAAGGAGAGGAATATTCCTGTTTTCAGGCATTCACATAGTCAGTGGGTGGAATGGGGGTAGAAATTGTGTGCCCTTGTTTCAGATGGCAGAACTAAGAGTTCCCGAGGAGATTGGGGAAAGTAGTTTTCAATTGGTTAGAATGGAAACTTGCCTGTCTCCACTGTCGCAAAAAGAATTCTAAGTAGAGGATTCTGATTTTAGAGCAAAGGCAGGAGGGCTAAATTCTCTGGGGTTTGTGGGGAGGTGAAATTTAGGTGTGATCGTAACAGCCAGAACAGGTCTTAGGTCCAGCAGAATTAAATCCTTAGATAGGATCTGTGTAGCAGCAGTCAGGACTGCAAGAACTAGATTTTAAATGGGGATCTGGTTAGACTCTAGACAGCTTGGTAGGCAGGAGGTCGGGTTCTGAGCCAGAGTCCTGGGAAATTCTAAGAGCACCTTATATCCCAGCAAATCCAGGCATCCCCATGACTTCCACATATCTCGGATTCCAGGACTCTCATCTTTGCATCCTTATGGTAGATTATTTCTCCCCTGTGGTCCCAGTAAACCTCAAATCTGGGAGGATTGCTTTAAAGGGGTCACGGGAGAGGACAGCCCAGGCTTTGACAAGCACGTTCGTTCACATAAGGGCAATGGACAACTTCAAGTTTGGGCAGAAAATGCTGAAAATGACAAAGTTTTGTCAGGAATGCTGTTTTTGACTTTAAGATGCCTGAAAGGCATTTTAACACTAAACTCCCATGTAGCTTTCCCGTGGATGATATATAACTCCATTTACAGCTGTAATCTGGGTAACAAAATGAATACTCCATCATTGTACTATGAATAGCAAATTAACCCAGATAAAAGTGTTCTACATCCAATCAAAACCATTAAGTAACTAGGAGACTAAGATTGGTGAGGACATTTTGGAGGCAATTATAACTAATGAATACATTAACTTCAAGAAGGAGGATGGTTTCAGTGGCTTTCTGGTCTCTCCAAATAAAATTAGGGTAGGTGGGAACAAAGCTGAAATAATTTTGTGAAAAGGACAGATTTATTGATCTACACAGAGCCATTAGAAGGGGAAATGGTTTCTTAGGAGAGAGACTTGGGCATATTAGACTTCAGAATAATCATTAAAAAGAATGAAAGACATTTTCCCTTTTTACCACATTTACAACCTGTCTAGCTTAGACCAAAAGAGCTCACACTTTGTCCCCTATTCAGGGATTTTGGTGTGGAAATTTTTCACTTTCTTTTAAGATATATTATTTATTGTGTTTTAAAAGTGAAATTAATGCATACTAATTGTGGGCCGTGTGGAAAACACAAAAATGCAAAAATAAAAACAATCTATAGTCTTATCACCCAGAGATGACCATTTTTAACATTTTGGGGTAACCAGTCTTTTATTTTTCTATATTCGTATATGTTTGGGGATAGTTATAGATGATTCTCTATACTCAAGAATAATGGCTTTAATATTTTTATAAAAATGATAACTCATCCTATAAAATTCAAGTCACAAAGAAAAATTCAAAGGAAGATACTAAAAATCATCATCTGAATTCTCACCCACAGTAGTTAATCATGCCCACTTCCAGCATCTCTCTCTAGCATATGTGCAGATAAGGGAGAAAGAGATCAATTACCTTCTACAGAAAAACGATTCTGTGCATGTTTTTTTTTTTTGAGACGGAGTCTTGCTCTGTCGCCCAGGCTGGAGTGCAGTGGCGCGATCTCGGCTCACTGCAACCTCCACTTCTCGGATTCAAACGATTCTCCTGCCTCAGCCTCCCAGTAAGCTGGGATTACAGGAATGTGCCACCATGCCCGGCTAATTTTGTACTTTTAGTGGAGATGGGGTTTCACCGTGTTGGCCAGGCTGGTCTTGAACTCCTGACCTCAGATGATCCGCCTGCCTTGGCCTCCCAAAGTGCTGGGATTACAGGCGTGAGTCACCGCGCCCAGCCATGCTATTTTAATGAAAAAAATATTTTGCTGTTTAAAACAGGGAAATCAGCAAAAATAAAATAGCAGGGGCTGCTGTATTACCTGCGACTATCTCCGGAGGCCGTTTTGGTCTTGGAGGTCTTGGCTGTTCTTACACTTTGTTTTCACTTCTTTGCCTTGAGACACCCCTGAGTTTTTGTCATTCAAGACAGCAATGCACCTCTTAGTAAGGCTCTTAAGTCACAGCTGGCTGATCTCATAGCACTGACTTCCTTTTCCACACTAGGAGCCAATTTCTTTAGCCTGGAGGCTCAAGCCCCAGCACCGCAGAGGCCAAAAAGGGGGCCTCGGTGATCTTCTACCATCTTCTACCATGGCACCAAGTTGCTAGAGGGGCATTCCCAGCTTCCTGCTACTGACTCACACCTGCAGATTCAAAGGAGAGATGTCCAAACACAAACAGAACAAACAACACTTCCAAGAGCTAAGTAGTGATGCAAATGAATTAAATGGGGCATGTTTAATTAAATTAAATGAAAGCAAACAAGCAAATAAACTTGAGCATGAAAATTACATTCAAAACAATGGTCAAAACTCCCCAGGCTGCTGGCGTCGTGCAGGAGTGGTGGTCCAGTGTGGGCACATCCTCAGGTTTTTCAAAAGGAGCCCGAGATCTAAAGGATCTAAAGGTTTTGTTTTTGTTGTTTTTTTGAGATTGAGTCTCACTCTGTAACCCAAGCTAGAGTGCAGTGGCGCGATCTCAGCTCACTGCAACCTCGGCCTCCCAGGTTCAAGTGATTCAGTGATTCTCCTGCCTCAGTCTTCTGGGTAGCTGGGGTTACAGGCACAGCCCACTATGCCCAGCTCATTTTAGTATTTTTAGTAGAGATGGGGTTTCACTATGTTGGCCAGGCTGGTCTCGAATTCTTGACCTCAAGTGATCCGCCCACCTCAGCCTCCCAAAGTTCTGGGATTACAGTCGAGAGCCACCATGCCTAGCCTAAATTTTTAAGTGAAATCTTATTTATGTAGGTTGACAGTCTACTAAACAACTAAAAACACTATAAAACAAAGCCCATTGTTAATCCAATTTCTTCCTTTGCTATAAACACTATTTAATAAAGTGCAGAGACCAGGTAAATGTAAATATCAAATGATCAATGAATATTTTCTGTGTAAGTATATCTCATGCAATAGTTGGCACATCCTTATACAAAAAATACTTATTGTTTATCTGGAATTTAAATGTCACCAGACATCTTGAATCTTTCCTGGCCAGCCTGAGTGAGGAGGCCCTCCAATTTGTCCTCGCTGCTCTCAGGAAATCTAGGGGCTTGGGGGAGGTATGTTACCATCCAGTGTCTGCCTGTTCCTGTCCAGATTTCAAATTATTCAGCAGGTGTCTTGCTGGTGTTTTGTCCCTTTCCTTTTTCATTGACGATGTAGCTTTTTTTCCCCCCTTGCTATTGTTTCTTATTTTTGTTCTCTGTAGGTTTCAAGAAAATAGTGGGATAAAAATGCATTTTTTAACCATCTTGAGGGATAGTCTCCATAATCTGCTTTTTAATTTAACTTTGTATAATTTTTTTCACCCTTAAATATTTTTAAAACATATTTTTCTTGGCTGCCTACAGGCCGTTTTGTGAATTTACCAAAATTATCTTAGCTGAAACTTAATTATATTTCATGCTCAGAAATCCTGTGTACAAATATTTGAGCTAAAAAAAGAATTTAATTGAAGTAATAATTCATTATTCTCTTTGGTCAGTACCTGGGCCAGGAGAAAAGGGAAAGAACCATTCACAGAAGGGTTATCTCTGACTATTCTTAGGAAACTCTAAAGAATTTCCCAGGGCTTTGAGGCAGCTCACCCTGAAACCCTGGTCCTTGGTTTTTCAGGATGCCAGCGGGCTCCATTATGTTCACCTTACACATACTGGTAACAGATTTATCTTTCTCTTCCACATCATCTGGAAATCCCTTCCTATTAGTTGTTTCTCTGTTGGCTTCTAATGAGCTTTGTAATTATTCATTTTATCTGAAGGCAAACACTATTAACCAGGTTTGGTGTGATTAAGAAAAGTGCTTCTTCAAGCGCTTATTTTTTCTGGTGGGGATGATTCTCATGTAATTAAACCACATTGTGAAGAAACAACTTGATACATTGGCTTAGTTTGGTTTTGACAACATGATTAAAAGTACTAGGCTTTCCATCACAATTTGCTGCAAAGAATGTTGACATTCCACTTGATACCCTTCAGAATCTAAAGTTATGTCAGACAGACAAAAGCAACTTTACGACAAGCGAAGGCAGGTACTCCTGTGTCCTGCCTGAAAAGTCCATTTAGGGAGTAGCTTGCAGTGACCCGGGCTTGTTCAGATTATAAGGTCACCATTGAGACCACATCCCACTTCCCAAGATAAGCAAATTCCATGAAGAAGTCAAGCAACATTGGTGCATTTTAATGGAATAAAACACTCTGGTGACTTCGTTCCAGGCTCTATGTCATGTAACACAGATTTGGTGAAACAAGTGTAGCATACTTTGTCACATTTGTTTGCATTTTCATTGCTGCTCTTTTAAATTTTGTGGGTGGCTTCAGTTGCATTTTTCTGAATTTATGAACCCAGTTATGTAGGAAACATGAGGCAATTTGTTCAGCATTTTGGGCATACTTCAGCAAGTTTTTGTCTTTAGAGAGGGTCAAATTGGCCTTTTAGCCTTTATCTAGCATGAGAGGCATCCACTGGGCAGAGCTCTTGCACCTGGCCCCTCAGGGCTTGCTGACCAGACTATAGGTATCATCTTTGTTTCAGCAGTCAGTCCCTAGTCCAGTGAGTTCCGGCTAGGATATTTAAAAAGAAACAGGAAGGAAAGGAAAGGAGAGGAGAGAGGGGAGGGGAGAAAAGAAGGAAGAAAGAGAAGGAAGAAAGGAAGGACAGAGAGAGGGAGGGAGGGATGGAAGAAAGGAGAGACAAAAGGAGGGAGGGAGAGAATAGGAAAAAAATCACTGTTTTATGATATTTACCATCCATAGAAAGATGACCGAGATGTTATTCAGGAGGTGGTTAAGGGTGTGGCAGATACTCAGAACATCATTTAAACTTTAAAGTTTCATTCCCAAGAGAAATTACATATGTAGTAGTTCTAAAACGCTAATCTATCCAATTACGATTTGTACCTAAGATACCTCTCAATATCTGAAGACATCAAGACAAAAAGACAGCTACATTTCTAGTGCCTCATGGGGGGAAATTCAAGATGAAGAAGAAAAAAGTAAAACAAGCGTAGTCTCTTCTCTCCTGTGCATTACAAGCCCATATGGCCCCCCAAAAATGTCACCCTAGAGTCTTTCTTGCTAGCTGGAGCACAGCTTGATTTTCAGAGATGATTGAGTGGGCATGGCTGTTGCCAAAAGCTTGTTTTGACTTGTAAACAGTACAAGTTTGGGATAAAACTCAGTGATAGAGGAGAAAAAGAGAATGCTAAGTTATCATTTTTACAATTGCACTTTAGAACCTGTAGCTGTGATTGGTGGCGGTGTTTTTTCTCTTAATTCTTTTGCCAGTGTGTTTTCTATTATTTTTGCCGACCTCTTGTTTCCAAACCACTTGCCCAGTATGCTGTCTCTATTCAAGTAATTGCAGGATTCACTGTTGGAAAATGGAAGATTGTTTCAGCTACCACAGATATGTATCCCATGAGATTTAAGATTGTCTTTCCTTTGCTTATTCTTTCCTTTCTTGAGTCAAATGATGCAACATTCTCAGCAATAGCAGACAACAGTACAAAATGAAAAAAATACATATGAAATATGTTTATTTTATATAAATTAATATTTATATCTCATTCCACTTACAAAATAATTTTCTTTAGTCTCACAACATTTTCTCTCTGTCGTCAAAGTACTTCTACTTTAGCTACTAAGTCATTTAGGTCTAAATCGACACAGATTACAGGGGCTGAAATTGCCAGATAATTAGACCAGATTAGAAACAAGTGCAACCTGGTCAACATTGAGAAAACTTACCAAATCTTTATTAATTTGAGAAGGGGGAACACAGCCATTTGCTTTTCCAGATGACATCACTTTTTATTACCAAGAGTATGTTACTTGGATTGTTTTCTGCAAGTGTTACCATCGACCACTTTGCAGTGCCATTTACGCTGGCAACTCTCAAATTTTTCTTTAGCATTTCTAAGATTGATTCCTCCATCTTCTATTAAAAACAAACATCTATTGAAAAATGTCCTATAGAAATGTAGGAAATTGATTCCAGCTCTTAAACTGGGCTGACTGTACTTCGATCCGTGTGATAGGAATGCTCCAGGGACATTTATAAACTGTTGAATTTCACACACAGAAAAATTGCATAGAGCGTGTTCTTCCTAGTCGTAGCAGTAACAGCCTTCCGAGTCCCCCATTCTACATCTCTTTTCTTGACCCATCCTTGTTTTATCTCCCTGCCTCCTGTATCAAATTACCTTGGAGCCTTTGAAGTGGCAGAAAATCAAAAGTTAGGAAGAGATGCATACACACCTTAGGATATTGCTCAGTGACTTAGGCATAAGCCCCCTAATGCCCATTTTATGAGTGGCTTAAACCACGTTCAAATATAGGTCAGAAAATTATTGAGGCTTTATTTACTCTCTCTCTCTTCAGGGCTGCTGGGTGACATACACCCCCTTCTGCTGAAAGGTGACAAAGGAATATGCCCAGAGCATAGTAGGCCCTCATTGCATCCTCATTGACTTGATGTCAGAGAAAAAAAAATTAGCATTTTCAAAATTTGCTGTTGAAAGTTTGAGACCTAAAAATGTGTATATAGATCGAGTTGTTGTTTTACAGAGCAATGGTGAGGGGAGGGCAGAATGCTGTAAGCATCAAACCACATGCGGTCAATTCATCTATAATGATGGGTAACACTTTTTTATGGACTTCCTTCTGCCTCCACAGGCACTGCTTCATGTGATATGCACAAAACTCTGTGAGTTGTTCACTTTACCTTCCCCTCATTCATTCATCCATCCAACAAATATTTACTGAGCATCTGCTATGTGCCTATACATAGGAACAGCACGTTGATGGAGACAAACTGACCCACGGCCACACGGAGCATTATCTTGGTTCAAAGTGCTGCAAGCTGTGACCTTAGGCCTCTTCCAGCTCCCTGTTGGTGGTTACATGATCTGCAAGCTAAGAATGGTTTTTACATTTTTTGATGGTTGAAGAAAGATCAAAGAAGAACCCTATTTGGTGATATGTGAAAAATACATGAAATTCAAATTTCAGTGTCCATAAGTAAAGGATTTATTGGTGTCCTAGCCCCATCCATTTGTTTACGTATTGTTTATGGCTGTTTTGTGATACAAGGACAGTCTAAGTGTGTGACAGAGAATCTATGGCCCTGACCCTGTACAGAAAAATAAGTTCCTGACACCAGTCTTAGGGATGAAAAAACCAAGGTGAGCTAGTTTTCCTTAGATGCTCTCTGACTCTAAAACCATTGTCTATATAACACACCACACCATCACCATTGCTCTCACTGTGAAACCTGACTGTTCACAGGGCTTTTTACTTAACCAGGTTAAACAGAAAATTAAACCAGTTCTTACGGGCATTGCCGGTCTGCATGGGGAAGCACCTTTTCAGATTACATGGCCCTTTGACATTAAAACCATGATAATTATTTGAAAAGTTTCAACGGGCAGTGGCATAGAATAGATGGTAATGCACTGAGGTTATGGGGATGGGGATGGGATGAGGTTATGGGAATGGGGATGGGATGAGATTATGGGGATGGGATGAGGTGACGGGGATGGGATGAGGTAATGGGGATGGGATGAGATTATGGAAATAGAAATAGAATGAGGTTATGGGGATGGGGATGGGATGAGATTATGGGGATGGGGATGGGATGAG
>NW_026652307.1:982608-1021159 GCF_009828535.3 Hylobates moloch | reverse complement strand
GGGGATGTGCTGAGGTTATGGGGATGGGATGATGTTATTGGGATGGGGTTGGGATGAGGTTATGGGGATGGGGATGTGCTGAGGTTATGGGGATGCTGATGAGGACCAAGAGCTCAACTGTTTCATAACTGCAGGAGATGAGTCCTCAGAAACTGAATTGCCCTACACTACATGCCACCACTCCTAATTGTTTTCCTCCTAAGCAATATATTTTACCTTAAAATAAAGATCACCATGATTGTCATATTTCTTCTTTTTCTATTTATTTTCCACATGTTTCCTTAGATTTCAAACAAAAGATATTTTGTTCTTAAGTTGTTAAAATACAGCATTGTTTAAATCTCCAAATCCCAATATTCCAACTATTTATTGTTAACCATAATTGAGCAATTTCTGATAATATTTTCACTGGTATAAAGTAATCTTTCTGCAACTCACATCATAAAGATTCTTAACAGATATTCTATCCTTGGACAAACACTGTGATATTATTCTCAGGATGAACTTGGTATTCATACTTCTTTTCTTGTCCTTGCTAACACTGAGCTGATCTAGGAGACCCATTGGTTGGGCATGATGAGGATTTCAATTCTTCCTTGGATAATGCTGAATAACAGATACTTATAGAGACTTCATCCAAAATATGGAAATAGTTTCTTATTTTGCTCTTCCTAACAAAACCCCTTTTATTTAGGCTAAAATTAAGTTTTGCCTTGCTAAGACCTAATGCAATCCCATTAGTGTCCTTTCTAATTATTTTCTGTTTATCAGAATTACTGAATCATGACATTGAGTCTTAATCCTTTTGTTTTCTGCTGCAGATTAATCCCACCCTAAACTCATCTGCATGTCCTCACATTTGTCTACATCTCTGTCTGGTGAGTTGTGTGCTTAAGTCATTAACTCCAATTAGAGTGGAGAATCCATGGCCACCTGAGCCCAGGACTGTGGGCCATGGAGGCATCTTCAGAAGCTGTTGATTTCATTTCCTCTGGGGACCTGCACAAGGAGGGCACTGTTCCTGATGTCAGATCATAATTGCCCTGAGGCCCTGGCACCAGAAGGCCCGAGTTAAAATCCATGCTTTTCCTTTGACTCTACTGGTAACTTGGAGCAAGTGCTTCACCTTTTTAAAGCTTCAGTTGCCTCATCTGTTAACCAAGATGCCCACAGTCCCCACCTCCTAGGGTGGTCCTACCCTTAAATGCACATGAACATAAGAGTAATGGTACTGGCCAAGGGAAGCCCTTGGATGTTGTTATCGTGGTCAATATTATTTGTATTGTCATTCTCATGAATGTAAAGTGACAAGCTCATCCTCACATCTCAGGTCTCTACGTTTTGTCATTCCTCCAACTTAGCCCTATCTTTCAATTTCTTTAACCAATTATGTTTTGCCCTTGGAACCCTCTGGAGGCTGTTCTTTATTCTTAGGCTGTTCTTCTCTGTCCTCTCTGCCTCAATAACTATCTCTGTTCCAAAACCATGTGGAATGCAGGCGCTCATCAAAACTTCCCAGGGAGGCTTTTCTTTCCCTTTTATCCAGGCAGGGGCAGACAATGAAGGGTATCACCTCTCAAGACTCAGGCTTCTGCAGCTGCTGCTGGGAATCCCGTTGCCAGTCTAACGGTCCTGCCTTCATGGGAAAATGTCTTTTTAATTCTTAGGTCATTTTTAACATGTTTAGGGATTGACTTTCTTTTTAAAAGGTATCTGGTCGGATGTCCATGCCACCGATGTTAATTATGGCTTCCCACCCTTTATCTTTGGTCCATCTTTCTGGAATTCCTATTCAGTGTACGTTGGGCCTATTCTATTTTCCATGGCATTTTAATCTCAACCCATTTTCTATCGCCCTTTCTCTCCAGGCTGCTTTCAGGGTAATTTCTGTATTATTAATTCTCCTTTCAGTGATTTACCTGCTATTTCATCCTTTCATTGACTGAGTCCTTAATTCCTGTGACTGCAGTTTTATTCTGTAAATTCTGTTTGGTCCTCTTTTAAATCTGCCCGGCGACTGTCATCACAATGCATTCATTTCTCGTATCTTTGCTTCTTTTATGTTTTTGATCATTTTTAATTGTTTAGTTTTTTTTTTTTTTTTTTTTTTTTTTGCGATGGAGTCTTGCTCTGTCACTCAGGCTGGAGTGCAGTGGTGCGATCTCGGCTCACTGCAAGCTCCGCCTCCTGGGTTCACTCCATTCTCCTGCCTCAGCCTCCCCAGTAGCTGGGGCTACAGGTGTCCGCCACCACGCCTGGCTAATTTTTTTTTTCTGTATTTTTTAGTAAAGACGGGGTTTCACCGTGTTAGCCAGGATGGTCTTGATCTCCAGACCTCATGATTCTCCTGCCTCGGCCTCCTAAAGTGCTGGGATTACAGGTGTGAGCCACCGTGCCCGGCCAATTCATTTTTAATGTACTAAATTTATGATAGAATTTTCCCATTATCTGCAGTGCTTGGGTTTTCACCCTGCCATTTGTCTGGTCTGTGGACACTCACTTACGGTGGAGGATTCCTTACACATTATATGATTTGAATTGTGAATCTATGCTCAGTGGACTCTTGTGTGCCTGGATTGTAGGTGTCTTCCCCACAGCAATTTGGTACTTGTTTCTGTTAGATGTCCTAGGGTTGTGGCCAGCTGTAGGCTACTTTTTATGTTAAAACTTTGACTTGAAAGTTTGGGGATATGAGAGTTGAATTTTGAACCCCAAATCCATGTGAGATTCGTGTCCCGATGATGAATTCTCAGGAGAGAGCTTTTATGTTTCCTTCCCAAGTGAGGCCAGGCAGCAACAAATAAGAGGCTGTGGCGTTGCGGGTTGATGTGCTTTTCTGTGTTACTCTGAACTAAGGGTGTGGCTTTGGAGGGTCCTAGTTTTATGGGGGTGTCAGTCCTACCTGCTCTCCTTGCTCTGCTCTGAGGGGTACAAAATTGTCTAAGTCAGTGTTTTTAAAATGCTGCTGGGATCCCCAAACCAGCTACATAGGCATTACTTGTAAGTTGTTAGAAATGCAAAGTCTCACACCCAAACCAAGACTGACCGAATGAATCAGAAACTGGGCAGGTGGGCTGAGTCTAGAAAAATGTGTTTTTGAGATCCCCTCAGGTTCACATGCACCTGGACAGCCACGACTCTGGCTGGTGAGACCAAGTCTCTGCACACACACCTGTTCTCTACAGGGCAGCTACAGCCCACCTGGTTAGCCCCCTGAGGTTTTAAGCTTTTTCTCCTTTTCTGCACCTGGGAATTCCTCATTCTTTCCAGCTTGCTTAGTCATGCTTATAAAATAATGTTTATTATGTTTTATCATCTTTTAAAATAATACGCACACTGACTAAGAACCAGCTGAAAAATTTTTAAAAAGAAAAAAATAACAATAGCAGGAGTAATTTTATTTATCTTCTCTGCCCTCCTGCTAAAATCAGAAGTCGGTAATTACATAATTTTATTATAAGTTTACTGCCATTCGTAATCCACAGACTGTCAGCTCTGTGAAGGCAGGCATTCATCCCCATTTCTGCTCTTGACTAAATATGTAGCTCCTACTCAGTGAGGGAAATACAGCAGCTACTCCACAAATGTTTATTTGTAGGATGAGCACCTAAATGAAAAAGGGAGACATTAAGCTATTTCTGTAAGAACACTGTATTTCAGTTAGATTGTTCAAAATCATACAAGTGCCTGTATTCATGCTTTTAGGGGATACCCCTCCCCAGTGTGGAAATTTTGCTGTGTTTTTTCTGCTCGTTCATGAAACTTAAAAGCCATGAAGCTTCCACAAGCTTCTCTCACCAGAGTTGTCTTTTCTTTCTGATTCTACCCATACTGCCTTGAGGAATCCCTTCTGCCTTTGTACAGTGCTGTTTTTTTTTTTTTTAATTTATCATTCTGTAGCCTGGTGGTAAATAGTCTATAAAGTCAAAGTGCCTGGTTTTATTTCTTAGCTGTACCTCTTGACTACACGCATGACCTTAGCCTTTCCTCCTGCATTTCCTCATCTGCACAGCAGGGATAGTAATAGCCCCACCTCACGGTGTAGCAGGAGGATTCAGTGGACGCTGTGAAGCTCTTGGCATGGTACACAGCCCCTGACAAGCCCTTGGAAGGGCCAGCTATTATTTTTATTTCCTGTGTATTTCTTTTCTCTCCAAGCAGCCTAGAAATTTAGTGTTTCCCAAGTACACATCATATTGCTTGGCACACACACAAAAATTGTAGAATGAATAAATGAACGACCATCATTTGAGATAATAGTAGGCTGTAGTAGATACTGTGTATATAGAGCTATACAGAGCTGTGGGTCCAGCTCTGGGCCCACTATATTCCCAAACATGATGCCCAATATATGCACTTAATACCATCATATTTGAATACTGCTATGTAATTTGCAAAGTGACCTCATATCTATCATTTCACCAAACTAAAATGAATTACAAGATTACATGAGCATATAATCTTTGTTAAAAATATCACATATACAACCAAGAATAAAGCTCCTCTTGACCACCAAAGCCAGACCTGGTTCTCCTTCCATCCTCATTAGTGATTGAGTGAGAGTTCCTTCCAGACCTTTCTCTGTGCATCCATAAAACAGACACACAGCTGTGGAAGCATGGAGTCCTGTGCCTGTATGTGGAGCACATATGTGGTCATGCTATAGGACTAGAGCTGCCACTCAGTGATGACATCTTGGAAATCTCCCCATGGCAGTGCACAGAACTGGCTTATTCCTGGCAACAGCTTTGCATTCCGTACTGTGGAAATCCAATCGCAAACGCAGTTGTTTTCTTGTTCAACCCTTTGTTAGGTTGTTGCAATTTATCTTTATTATAAACAATGCTGCAAAGAATATCCTTAAAATGAAGAAGTGAAATTTCTCTGGTTTTATATATATATATATATATATATATATATGTACATATTTATAGACACACAAATATATGTAACATTATAAACTATACATTACATGATGTATATATAAATTATGTACCATACATATATTATGTAAATTATATATACACATGTAAATGATACACCACAAAGAAATCATACACACAGATATATACTTTCTTTGTGCCTGTGACTCCCATGACTAGATTTCATTTTTAATCCTTTCGTAAATGCATCTGATCTTTGAAGTAGCCCCTGAAATGGGTTAGCATTGTTTCCTGGGCGTCTCACAGATTCTGATGAAGAATGCTTTACTGAGCGCTTACTACACACCATGTTAAGTGCTAGCGGCTTTTGCATCTGCTGCTCTGTTTAAAATATGTCTTAGAGTGGACCAGCTCCTGGGCTTTGATACCCACCTGCCCTGGGGTGCCAACAGCGTGTTCATTTCCATCCAGGGACGCCTAGGCCCTCTCATTCAGGGACTCACTCTTTCTGTCTCACTCACCCACTCTCTTCCAAGGCGTGCACTGAGACCCTTGCTCTCAGTTCACCTTACGCTTCAATTTATGCCCTTTTTACCTCCTGCTTAATTTCATTTTGAGAAAATAGATTTAAAACATCATAATCTACATGCGTATTGTTTGCTTCAAGTGTTTCCACCTAATTTCCAAATTTGCTTAAAGCAAAACTCCTTCTCGCCGAGACTACTCCTCCTCACTCAAGGAATTGAATTTATTTCCTACCACACTGAGGAGTGGATCTGTTTAAAAAGGACTCCCAAGATTGAACACACACACACACACACAGGCACGCACACCACTTCCCCTGTGAATACAATAACATGAGCAGGGCTGTATTGATCCCTGCAGTGCTTTAAAGAACTGCCTGGATAGCTAATCTATAAGTGACTAGTTACTTCTTCACTCTGTTCACTGCAGCCTTGTCTCCCACCTCCCTCCTCCCCATGTAGTGGGTGGGGGCTGATTCTTCTGTCATCCTCTTCTGCTCTGTGCTGACACTTCGTGCTACGTAGCGGCCTCTGTACTATGCAATTGCTCTGAGTAAACAATGGAACATCACCCACATTTAATACTCATGGATTAATTAGAAATGCCTCGGATTCATCAGTGCAAAAGGAAAAGAACGATGTAGCCACAAATTAACAGTCACTTTTGCTGCTATCGTGCTTTCTTTGCATTAGATCCTCTTTTTTTAATGTGGGGTGGGCTGAGGCTGCAAAAATGCATGCCCATTATTTTTTTTTCAAATCAAAGAGAACAATGAGTTAAAGATGTACACCTCCCTGTTAGCTCAGATCTGAATGCTTTGTCTCTCAATCCGGAATCAACCATTATTACAAGCTTAGTGTAATTCTTCAGATATATGTAGATTTCTCTCTCTGCTGTATTTAGCAATAATGGGAGAATATGATGCTTACTGTTTTGCAACTTGGTTTTTGCAGTTAATCCATATTCAGATATTATTTTTCACTGGTTCACATATACCTACCTCATTTTTCTTTCACAGCCATATAATACTGCATGGTGTAGGTGCAACTTAATGTATTTAAGCACAGTCGCATTAAGTTGTTTCAATTGTCAGTGAAAATAATGCTGTAAAACAAAGCAAAACAAAAACCCCACCTTCTACGTGTATCATTATTTCATGTGAGCATATCTATAGAATAAGTTCCAAGAGAAGAAATTCAGGGCCATGAGATAGGTGCATTTTTAAAGTAAGATTTTTACTGAAGTATAACAATCATATAGAAAATGCGTAAATCATAAGTATGCAGATCAATGAGTTTTTACAAACAGCACACACAGATCATTGCCACCCAGATCCGAAAACAAAGACAGCTAAAACTCCGGAAGGCTGCTGGTGCCCCAGTGAAGTACCATCCTGTCTTCGATCACCACAGCTGACTTTTCCTTGTTTATGGATTTTATGCTAGGGAAGCACGGAGCATACACTCTTTGTAACATTCACCCATGCTGTCGTGTGTGCTGTAAGTGTGTACCTATTCATTATTGTGTAAGACCCCCTTATATCAATAGTATCCATTTATTTATTCTACTTTTGATATACATTTGGGCTGCATCCACAGTTTGTCTATTGCCAATAAAACTGCTATAAACATTTTTGACATATTTTTAGTGCACAGAAGTATGCATTTCTGCTAAGTATATCCCTGAAAGTTGAATTATTTGGTCATAGATATCCAAGCGTTCTGCTTCGAAATCCCCAAAGAGATCTTCAATGTATTGTAACATCTATTCACCCACCAGCAGTTCATGACTGTTCAAGTTGCTCCACACACCCTCGCCAATATTTGGTATTTTCTGTCTTTTTATCTTTGGCCATTTTGTTGAGTCTGCAGTGGCATCACATTTTGGATTGAATTTGCATTTCTATGACAACGAGTGCTAGCAATTACCTTTCCACAGCTGTAATGGCCGTTTGGCCACCTCGTTGGTGAAGTGGCTGTTCAGGTCTTCTGTTTCCCGCTGGGACATCTGTTTTGTTTTGTTTTGTTTTTGTTTTTCCTTATCAATTGTAGGCATTCTCTATTATATACTAGATCAAAGGCTTCTTTCGGATACAGGTATTCAAATATCTTCTCCCACACTGTGGCCTGCCTTTGCATGTGTGTAAGATGTCATGTCTATTTAAGGGCAACTAATTAATCACTCTTTCTTTTGTGCTCAGTGCCACTTGTCTCCTGTTTAAGAATATTTGCCTACCCCAAGGTAACGAAGATACTCTGCTTTCTTCTAAAAGGTTTGCTGTTTGACATTTCACATTTAGATCTACAATCCATGTGGTCTTGCTTTGTGTATGGCGTCTGTTAGGAGTCAAGATCCCTTGCTCTTCCCCTATGGATACTTAAATGACCCTCTGCCATTTATCCACAGCAGCATCATCTCCCCTGTGCGCCACCGTTGTCATACTCCTGTGATCGTGTCTGTGTGGGTCAGCTTCTGCCTCATGGCTCCATCTGTTCACCTCTGCTTTAGTGCACACCTGCCCCCGAGGAATAGCCTCCAGTAGTCCTCACCGAGAGCCTGTTGTGCTTAACATGTATCTCCCTTCTTGGCAGAATATTCTTGATATAATTATTGTCTTTTAGCTCTAAAGGTTGCTGAAAACCCTGTTTTACTTTATCTGTTCTCCTTGTGGCTTTTCAGCCCATTACCCTGCACAGTTCAAGGGCAAAACTACAGAGAATTGTGTTCACCTCTTAATCTCCCTCTTTTCAAAAGGCTCTGCCTCATTTCCTGGCAGCCCCCATGCTTCAATTTTTGTCTCTCCAGTTCAAGGAGATGACAAAGTTTCTCTGGCATTTCCCTCTGTGGCAGATCACTCTGCTCAACCTCTGCCCCACCTGTCACTCCCAACCCTGCACCAAGAACCTGTGGCTCTGCTGGAAAAGTTGGAAACCTGTGGTCACAGAAGGCTGGACTTACTCAGGGAATCCTTGGGATCCTGGCTTCCCTGAATGCACTGGCCACTCAATGCTTTAACACAGATGCCTCTTGGATTGTTTCTTCCATTTTTCTTTCTTGTTCTCAGTGATAGCGTTGTCTGCAACCAGCTACACCATTGTAACACAAATAAGAAACCCAGATATGGACATTATAAATTTTGATAAATGTAATAATGTTCAATAAGCTTCAAAGAGGTGGCCCAGTTTATACAGTAGATGCACCTTAGCTACAATTGTAAAAAACTGATATTTAACTGGAAATACAGTTGATCCTAAGATGAGGAATTTGTACTCTTCCAGCTATGCCTTTGGGCCCATTTATAACATTTAATCTACCATCATGCATAGGAAATGCACTTGCAGGCCACATCAAAGGAGAACAAATAAGCCTTTGATGGTTTAATAGGAGCTGGCAGTATAAAGACAGGTGGCCTGACCGTCTTCATGATTTCAAATCTGCTGCAAACTCTGTTAATGACATGTGTCTCCTGGCTTCCTTTGAAGCGTGATTCCTGGCCTTAGCTGAGAAATATGACCTAAAGGCTTACACACATGGCAGCTTGGGAAGCCTGGCCTCAGAGGGAAGCTGCGGCTGCTTGAACAAGTTCAGGTCAGGCAAGAAAGGTCTCTGCTTCTTTTTTGAGGGGTGGGTTGGGGAGTGAGTTGGTGGGAGAGGGTTAATCAGTTGACATTAAAGGAATCTGTTAATGCGTAAGTAAGCAACCTGCCCGTAGAATTCAGTAAGTGGAAAGAAGCTTGTTTTAGAGGCAGATGCTTGATTGGGGCTTGGTCCCTAACCAATTGCTCCACATCAAAAGGAAGATGAATATGCCCACTGTCAACTTCTCCTGGTGGCTCTATGCTACCAACCAGGGCAGTCTACTTGTATCTGCATTGGCTCTTAGCACAGAAGTTTACAAAGGATGAATAAAGCTAGAAAGAAGCCTCTGGAGTTAGTGAAAGATTATCTACGATGAAACAGAAATAAAAAATTCTCCCGGGCAACTCATTGTAATCCAGCTGTATCCTTCCCTCCTATTCCTTCTAAAAGGGTATATTCTCTTGGCTTCCATTTCTGTGCCAATATTCCTTCCAACCTTTGGGGAATTGTTCGGGCTTGACACATAGCAACACTTAGAAGTACATTTCAGAACCCTTATTCGGTTTTGTGTGGGAAGAATTTGACTCAAGGGATAAACTGGCTCAGGTGTGTCCATCTGCATAGAAACCTCCACTTGATGGTAAGCCTCTTACAAGATTTAGAAAGGCTGGAAGCAAATAATTTTTACACAGCACAAATTTTTAAGAGATTAATTTTAAAATTTAGTTTTCCTCCACCTTGTTTGGATAAGAGTTTCCTTTTTTTAAAAGATTTTTAAAACAAAGGTGCTTCATGTGTGCGAACATGATCCATTGTTTCTTCAAGAATGAATTTTGGACTCTTACCGCACTAGAGATAGCAAAGCCCTTGGGAAAGTGTTGAAAATCATTGTCCATTTATAAATTGATGCCCTTAGGGCATCACTCTTGCTTTCCATCAAACACACCAAGCGCTCAAGCCCAGTAAAGATTATAGATTCATGCAAAAAAAAAAAAAAAAAAAAAAAGGAAGAAGAAATAAATTGATGTCTTTTGTCCTTTCTTTCTAGGGCATGTCAGAAAGCAGGACACCTAGTCTTCGAAAAGCACTCAGGAAGTCATCCTTGCTGTCCTTGATACTTTCATCTTTTCACTGTGCCCTGATACCCAGTTTGCCAACACGTCCTATCAATTTTACCTCCAAACTTAGTTGCACTCCATTTAATCCATTCTTACCTTTCATACCATACCATTGTCTTTGACCTAGGTATTTAAGGACTTCTTAATAGATCTCTCCAAATTAGAACGGATTCCACCCCCAATCTGGAACCAGAGTAATTTTCTTTAAATATTTTTACTTTGCATTCTCACTTCAGTGTCTTCCCGTTGGTTTCCCATTACCTTTAAGAGATGGTGTGCAGTCCTTGAACCAGTCTATATGGCTCTGTTTGACCTGGCTTTTGCCTGTCTTTCTACCCTGAGGGTCTCAACCACCTTTGCTAATGAGGAACAACTAGAGAGCTTTTTTTTTCCCCCAAGAAGGAGCTTTTGAGTTAGCTTACTAGAATAAGGCCTGCACATAGATAATGTTTTCAAAGCGATCCGTGGGATTTTCACATGCAGTCAAAGTGAAGAACTGCAGATCTGTTCTCATTTCCTCATTTCTCATCATCTTTTTCCACTGCTTTCTCTGCTCCAGGCATGCCAGCCTTTGAGATTTTCAAGTATGTCGTGGTTTGATTTTTTTTTTAATTGTTTCTTCAGCTTAGGATAATTTTCTTCCCTGTTTCAACCTGACCAATTTCCAATGATTCTTTAAGTCTCATTTTAAACGACGCATATTCCTGGAAATTTCACAATACTGCTCACTTTTTCATGGCAGTTAGCATAATTGGAATTCTAAGAATTTGGAAGATTATCTGTGAATAGTTGATTCTCTTCATGAGTCATCTTCATGAGTATGTGTCTGTTGTTTTCTGCTGTATCCTCAATGCCTGGCCCAGCGGCCAGCCCACAGTCGGCCCTGACAACCCTGGGGTGTTGAACAATGCCCTCCTCTCTTCCCTGTCTCCTGCTGTCCTTCCATCATTCAGTATTTATGGAGCAAGCAGAGTGCTGTGGGACATGGCTGCTTATCTCGCCCAGAATCATTAAGGCCATTTCTAGCTCTTCTTCTGCTCGCTGAGAGCATGGATTAATGGGCTGACATTGCTCAAGTGCTTGAAAGGTAATGAGGCTTCTAGGCTCCTAATCACAGTTTGCCTCTGTGAAAATGGAGACTATCAGGATTTTAGCTTCTTTTTGCCGTCATCTTCACATTATGGCTGGTTTCTTCCTCTCAGCATTATTTTGTGTTATTCGGGTTTATAGAATTATTATTTACATGCAATAAAATCCACCAATTTTAATCTACAATCTGTTGAGTTCTGACAAATGAATGCAGCCAGGTAACCATCACCATGCTCATGACAGGGAACATGCTATCACCTCAAGACATCCCCTATTCCCTTTGCAATTCATGTCCCACTCAACACCCTGCCCCCTGGCAAAGATCTGCTCATGCTATCACCTCAAGACATCCCCTCTTCCCTTTGCAGTCAATGCAAATTATGGTATATGTGGTAAATATATATTTACACATATACCATAATATATGTACTATGTGTATTGTATGTACAGTATAGTACATATTAAGCATATGTACCATTATACATATATTATGAACATAATACATATGTACATATATTTGTACATATGAGCAAAAAATCTTTGCATTAAAACGTGAGTTAGGTTGAATAGATAGGTAGATATAGATACATACATACATACATATGTGTATATAAACCCTTGCATATATATGTATATATTTGTATGTATGTGTATAGACATAGAAACACACATTTATTACTGACTTACACTCTGGTTTACTAGGCATAACTTATAAAATAAGTAATTAATATGTGTAATACATTAGTTATATACAGATGAAAATATCCCCAAAACACAGAAAATTATATTTAAAATATTAAAATGTTCTAAAAAGGTACTTTTTAATTTCTAAAAAATAACTCCTTTTTCTGGTACTCTAAAACACAGTTATTAATATCGACTATATCGAGTATCTTTCACTTCAATATTTATTTTTTCTTTGACTAGGTTTATGGAAATCAGGTGGGGTTTTTTTTTTTTTAGCAAAGTTTTACAATTAACTCCACCTTTTTTCGCCTAAATAATACATCTGGCTTCCAGATTTCCAACTTCTTATTCCTACAAATCACCTAGTCATTAACTGAAAAATTAAATTGGTCAATAGTACCAAATAAATACAATATTGTTTATTTTTGTTAGACCTACAAAATATTTTAAAAGGCTAATACGATAATAAATAAACTTGAATTTTGACTGTAAAACTAATACAGCATGAAACACAGTATCTTTAATTTGGAAATATAATTCTTAGGGCAAAAGCAATTCTTCAGGAAAGTGAGGAAAACATTGCTCAGAATCTGCCTTCTGTAAATAGTCCAGGTGGAGGAATGAGCCAGTTGCATTAAAGTTTCTCCATTCGGAGCAGGTAGCCCTTATCAGCCATTTTAAATCCATAGAATAAATGGAGTTGGGTCTGCCAACTCATTTTCTGTCCTGGAAGCAACTATCACATCCCAGTGGTTACTGGTTCTGACTGGCAATGCATGTTAAATGTAGTGATTAATTAACATTTTAAAACTGATGTGTACTCTCACTTTCTTAGAAGCTTAGCCTAAAAAGCCTGACTTTGCACAGAGGAAAGAAAAAATCATCATTAAAATAACCAAGGCTGCTCGTAGACAGAAATGTTCTCATCCCGGAAGCTTTTCCCCACCCAGATACACTGCAAGTCTGTGTGATCACAAAAAGTAGACATTTCTCCCCCAGGCCTCAGACTCCCTTACCCATGCTTCTGTTTTGGCGGGGCTAGGGTTGAATCTGATTATCTGAATGATTAATGGAGGTTCCAAGTTATCCTCATAAGTAGTTTGGAATCAGTGTTTTAGGGACTTGCTCTTACATGGGCAGGAACCACATCAAGATTCCACTTGCGTCCTGAAATGCACAAATAAGCAATCCCAAGAAAGAGTCTTTGCTACTCAGTCAGCAGTCAGTAAAACCACAACTCTTGGGTTGGGGATTTTCTGGATTAGAAGGTATTTCTCACTGGACCAAAGACTGCATCTATTGGGCAAAACAGCTTTTATTTTAACTCTGGTCCTGGCTGAATGCACTGGTCAGAGTCAATCCACTTGGACATACTTTGATTCCCTGAAAGTAACTCATTCTCCCTGGTAAACATGATGCTTGCACAAGTTCACAGCTCTATAATGGTCAATCTGTTTATGTTATGGGAGAAGCAAATCTGAAAACACAACAGTGGTTACTAAGGGCCTGCAAGAGTCCCTAGACATATGGTACCTGCTCACTGGAAATGTCCTCCTGGAAAGAGAGAGAGAAAGAGGTGAATGCTGTCATGGCAATAATGCATTTTTTACCAAACATTTTGCAGTAGTGGAATATTTTGACTGCTTTGGAGTTTAGCCACCTTCTTTAGAGAAATGCGCAATGCAGACCAGATGAAGAAACATTTTCATCCGTTATAGGGGTTGCAAGAAATAGAGTCAAAATTGAGTCTGCGTTCAGAAAAAGGAGTAAAAATTTTGCCAAGATTAATTGCTGGAGACAAGATACGCTGTTAATAAAAGTGCTGTAAATGAAGATTATCAGAGTATCAATTTCCTACTCTGCTTTAGAACTTAGCCCAAGGTCACAAGCAGACTCCTGAAAATGAGTTTTAATAACTTTCTTTTTTTGCTTGTGTTAGTCTGTAGGCAAAATTTTGTAGTTTTAATAATAATCTCTGACAGTAATAAGTTCCTCTAGTGTTTATACCTCCCTAACAATACATGGCTATAATTACTGTAGCAGGAAATTTAATAAGTCTCAGAAAGTGGAATAAATATGACTTTGTGTTTTCTGAAAAACATTAATCCCCCTCTCTTTGTGTTTTTGTTATTTGAGATTTTTGATCAGGAATACTGTCTCCAGTGCCCCTTTGCCTGGCGAGGAGTGAGGTGCATGGGCAGAGAGGTGGTAGTACATCTTCACTGCTGAAGACATTTCCTTTCTACTTTATTCCCCCTTTTAATGATGGATTGCTCACCATTCTCACACAATTCAGCATCTCCCCAGAGATTATCAGGCTAACTGTGAAATACCTTGCATCTCTATATTGGGTTTAAAATGTATTATTTAGATTAATTTTTCCTGCTTCTTAGTCACTTATAAAAGCTAAAGCCCCTCAGTCATCATCGCCCCGTTCTCCTCCGCAGAGCATCCGTTGTGTACCAATCCTCAGGCATGGCTTTCCCGTCTTCCCCACCTCTCTGGCATCTATTCTCAAACCCTTTTACTGACTTCTTCTCCATCCAACTTGTAAATCACTGAATGAGGGGCAAAATTTCCCCCAGGAGACATGTGGCAAGGCCTGGGACACTTTTGTGTTTGCTGTCACATTTCAGAATGGGGTGGAGAGGCACTCCTGGCATCTAATCGTGGAGGTCAGGGATGGCGTAGAGCATCTTGTGATGCACAGGACAGCCCTCATTACAAAGAAATATCCACCCAAATATCAGTCGCGCCATGGCTGAGAAATCATGCTGTAAGTGTTGAACTCTCCCAGGGCTCGATTCCAAGTCTTCCCCTACCTGTACATTCTTCTACACTCTTTCCAGTCTCCTGCTTTATGTGTCACTCATTCGTGGGTGACTCCCAAATATGTCTCCAGCCTTGGTCTCTCACAGATCACTGGATTCTATATCCAACTCTATTCTTGTTATCTCCCTTTGTATGTCCATTAGGGTCTTCAGACTTACAGTGACCAAAATAGATTCCTTAACTTTGACCTTATAATCCACATCTCCCTGGTATTCATCATTTTCATAAATGGCACCAACATTTACTCAGTTGCTCAAGCCTCAGCTATCCAATATGGCAGCCACCAGCCCTATGTAGACACTGAACTCTTGAAATGTAGCTGGTCTGAATTGGGAGGTGCTGGAAATGTAAAATCATCATGGAATTTCAAAGATTTAGTATAAAAAAGGAAGGTGATATATCCCATCAATAATTTTTATATATCAGTTGTGTATTGGGATGATAATATTTTGTGTATGATGGATTAATAAAATATTACACAGGTGGATTCAGAGGAGATGGCAGAATAGCAAGCACCAAGAATCTGTCTCCCCATCTAGACAAACTTGCATTGTGAGAATCTGTCTGGTGTGACTATTTGGGGACTCTGGAGTTGATTGAAGGCTTGCAGCTTCCAGGAGAAGGCGTGGATGGGAAAGTGCGGTTATTTTCAGTCAATTTGAGCTCTTAACACAGTACAGTATGAGGTACCCATTTCCGACTCTGAATTCCATGACAGACAGATAGGTATCATAAGAGTATCTTCTCTTACCAAAGTGGGATAAAGTTAGAAATCAATACAGAAGTAAAACTGGAAAATTTATACATTTGTGGATTAAACACACAGACAACCAATGGATTACAAAAGAAATCACAAGGTTCATTTATAAAAATATTTATAGATGAATGAAAATAAAAACACAACATACTAAACTGTGGGATGCAGGGAAAGTGGTGCTGTGGGGAAATTTATAGCTGTAGGTGTTTACATTAAAAAAAAAGCAAGATTTAAAATCAACACCCTAGCTTTAAAATGTAAGGAACTAGAAAAAAGAAGAACAAACTAAACCCAAAGCTAGCATAGGGAAGAAAATTATAAACATTAGGGCAGAGATAAACAAAACAGAGACTAGAAAAATAATAAAGAAAATGAATAAAGCCAAAAGTTGGTTCTTTGAAAAGAGCAATAAAATTAACAAACTTTTAGCAAGCTCAACTAAGAAAAAAGAGAGTAGACTCAAATTATTAAAATCGGAAAGGAAAGCAAGGATATCACAACCAATTTTACAGAAATAAGGATTATAACAAAGTACTTATATGGAAAATTGTATGCCAATAAATTGGTAACACAGACGAAATGGACAAATTCCTAGAAACACAAAACTTGCCAAGACTAAATTATGAAGAAATAGAAAATCTGGATAGACCTATAAATAGTAAAGAGATTGAATCAGTAATCCCAAATTTTCTGACAAATAAAAGCCTTGGATCTGATGGCTTCACTGGTAAATTTTATCAAATATTTAAAGAACTAACATCAGTCTTTATCAAACCTTTCTAAAACATTGAAGAGGAGAAAACACTTCCTAATTCATTATATGAAGCTAGTATTAGCCTGATACTAAAGCCAGACAAAGAAATTACAAGAAAAAACAACAATAACAGAAACAATAACAGACAAATATAGACCAATGTGTCTTATAAACATTAGGGCACAAATCCTCAACAAAATACAGTCATGCACCACTAAATAATGAGGATACATGTTGAGAAATGTGTCGTTAGGTGGTCTTGCCATTGTGCAAACATCACAGAATATACTTATACAAACCTAGATTGCATAGCCTACTACACACCTTTGCTGTATGGTATAGCCTATTACACCTGTGCTAAAACTCTGTGCAGAATGTTACTGTACTGAATGCTGTAGGCAATTGTAACACAATGGTAAGTGTTTGTGTATGTAAACATAAAAAAGTACAGTAAAAATATGATATTATAATCTTATGGGTCACTGTTGTATATGTGATCCATTGTTGACCAAAGTGTTATGACACACATGACTGTACTAGAAAAGTGACTTCATCATCAAATAAAAAGGCTTATATACCATTACCAAATGGTATATATTCCTGGAATGTAAGGATGTTTCAACTTATGAAAATCAATCAACGTAGTAGTATACCACATTAACAGAATGAAGAGGAAAATACTCATAATCTTCTCAATTGATGAAGAAAAAACATTTGACAAGTTCAACATCCATTCATGATAAAAGTGCTCAATAAACTAGGATTAGAGGAATCTACCTCAACATAATAAAATCCAAATGTGAAAAACCCACAGCCAACATCATACTCAATGGTAAAAGACTGAAAGCTTTTCTTAGAAGATCAGAAACAAGGTAAGGATTCCCATTCTCACCACTTCTATTCAACATAGTACCAGGATTTCTACCCAGAACAATTAGGCAAGAAAAAGAAATAAAAGGCATTCAAACCGGAAAGGCAGAAGTAAAATTTTCACTGTTCACAGATGGTATGATCTTATTCACAGAAAACCCTGAATATTCCACACACAAAAATGGTCAGAGCTAGTAAATAAATTCAGCAAAGTAGCAGGACACAAAGACAACACACAAAAATCATTTGCATTTTTATACACTAACAATGAGCAATCTAAAAAGCAAACTACAGAAACAATTCAATTTACAATCATATCAGAAAGAATAAAATGCTTAGAAATAAACCTAGGAGATAAAAGACTTGTACAATAAAAACTACAAAACATTACTGAAAGAAACTAAAGACATAAAGGGAAATGCATCCTATTTTCATGAATTAGATCCTCACGCAGAGAGCCTTTAAGGAAATGAATGAGATCCCATCTACCCACTCGTGTTTTTTGGGCTCTGCTATTCATTCTTGAAACCCAAGGTAGCAGCTTGCTTCAATAATTTGTGGTTTGGTGTGAACTGGCTTCCTTGTCATATAGCTGGGCATTTGGTTCATGGCTCTCTACAGCTATCTGGTGCGAGCGTATGATATGGATGGACCCACTAAAGAAGATAATTGATGTGACTTCATATTGTTAAGATGTCAATACTACCCAAAGCAATCTACAAATTCATCAAAATCCCTAGCAAAATTTCAATTTTTTTTCAGAAATAGAAAAACCCATCCTAAGATGTATATAGAACCTCAAGGAACTCCAAATAGACAAAATCTTGGCAAAGAAGAACAAAGCTGAAGGACTCATACTTCCTTATTTCAAAACTTACTACAGTAATCAAAACAGTTTAGGAGTGTAAAACATATAGACCAATGGAATAAAATAGAAAACACAGAAATTATAAATAAACCCTCACATATATGGTCAGGTGACAAGGGTCATTTTTGACAAGGGAGCCAAGATCATTCAATGGGGGAAAGGACTACCTTTTCAACAAATGGTGCTGAGAAAGCTGGATATCCGCATGCAAAAGAACGAACCCTTATCTAACAGTATACACAAAAATTAACTGAAAATGGATCAAAGATTTAACTGAAACACCTAAAACTATAAAACTTAGAAGAAAACATAGTCCAAAAGCTTTGTGACAAAGGATTTAGCAATTATTTCATGGATATGATATCAAAGGCATAGACAAAGAAAAAAATCGACAAATAGGATTTAATAAGACAGAAATTATAACGATGGTTGATTGAGGCTTGGGGAAGGGAAAAATAATGTTATTTTTTAATGGGCATAGATTTCAGTTGTACAAGATAAAGAGTTATAAAGATGGATGCTGGTCATGGCTGCACAACACTATAAATGTGTTTAATACCAATGAACTGCACACTCAACAATGGCTAAGATGACAAATCTTATATATTTTAACACAGTTAAAAATTGGAAAAATTTAAATTCAAAGGCAATGTTATAAAAATGCATTTATTATACTTTATTTCACCTGATTCTTTTTAATTTTCTTAATGTGGCTACTAGCAAACATAATTACATTATATTTCTGTTGAACAGCTCTACTCCAACCAATGCTCATACCATTTCATCAACAATTCATCAACTTCATTTTGGTTTCAGCCCCCAAGCTCATCTTAAATGCCCCACTTCTATATCCTCACCACCTCCACCAGGGCCAATGCTAACATAATCTTCTGCTCAGCTATTGAAAGAACCTAACAAACTTTCTCCTTGCTTTTCATTTTGTCCACATGCCAGCCAGAATGCTCTTTTAAAAGCTTATGTCAAGTAATGCCATTGTCCTGGTTAAAGCCCTCCAATGGCCTCACATAACACAAAATATCCAGTTACCTTGACTGGTATCCAGGGTCCTACCTCACCTGTTCTGCCTTATTCTCCCATCTCACCTCTCAACACTCTGCCTAATGCCCACATTATTCTAAACACCTTGGTCTTTTGCTTGCCTCCAGGACACACCAAAGAACATTTGCTCTTTCGAGTCTTTGCATTAGCTGATCTCTCTTCCTAAAATGTTATTTTCCATGATCACTGAATGCTGGATCCATTTTTTTTCCAAGTATCAGTTTAAATGACATATTAAAAACTTCACATTAAATTCTAACTTGAACACCTAATAGAAAATCACCACTCAACCACTCAAGTGCTCTCTTGTGACATCAAAGTATCTTCTCTAGTGGCAATTGACATCTGTCGTCATTTTTGTTTCCTCCAAAGAGGTCTAATGCCCTCTATGGGAATAAAAACTTCATGCTCACCTCCATATTCCCAACATTAATTGGAACATAGACGGTACTTAAAAATACTTTTTTTTTTAATTATACTTTAAGTTCTGGGGTACATGTGCAGAACGTGCAGGTTTCTTACATAGATATCAAAAAATAAGACATGCAGCCAGCAAACATATGAAAAAAGCTCATCATCACTGGTCATTAGAGAAATGCAAATCAAAACCTCAATGAGATACTATCTCACGCCAGTTAGAATGGCAATCATTAAAACGTCAAGAAATGAGATGCTGGAGAGGATGTGGAGAAATAGGAACGCTTTTACACTGTTGGTGGGAGCGTAAATTAGTTCAACCATTGTGGAAGACAGGGTGGAAATTCCTCAAGGATCTAGAACCAGAAATACCATTTGACCCAGCAATTCCATTACTGGGTATACACCCAAAGGATTATAAATCATTCTACTATAAAGACACATGCACACGTATGTTTATTGCGGCACTGTTCACAACAGCAAAGACTTGGAACCAACTCAAATGCCCATCAATGATAGACTGGATAAAGAAAATGTAGCACATATACACCATGGCATACTATGCAGCCATAAAAGAGGATCATGTCCTTTGCAGGGACATGGATGAAGCCGGAAGCCATCATTCTCACCAAACTGACACAAGGACAAAAAACCAAACACCACATGTTCTCACTCATAAGTGGGAGTTGAACAATGAGAACACATGGACACAGGGAGGGGAACATCACACACCAGGGCCTGTCAGAGGGTGGGGGGCAAGGGGAGGGATAGCATTAGGAGAAATACCTAATGTAGATGATGGGTTGATGGGTGCAGCAAACCACCATACAAACCGCACTGCTGACGTATCCAGATTCTAAAAGAAAAAAAATTAAAAAAAAAAAAAAAAAAAACTTTCTAAAGCCACCTTGTCAAATTGTAGTCAAACTCTGTGCTTGAGATTCTCCATTTGCATCTTCTGATTCACTCTTTCCCTTTCTCCTCCTGCTTGGGCAGTGCCCCAGGTGCTGGCCCTATGGATGGCATCTACTGATCACCCTTGCCCTCTGGTCTCCTGTTGGGTTTCAGCCATGGGGGTGGGGGTACAAGTAGATGGGATAGTGGGAGGAGGGAGAAGGTGAGGTATTGATCTTTCTGGTTCTGCCCAGTCTAGTTCACAGCAGTGCCTGTTTTCCTGCATCAAAGACCAACACTCTTTGTGGGCTTCTCTCCCCAACATCTTTATTTCTCTCTGGGTTCCAGGAGATACCCCCTTTGTTTTCCCTTCAGAACAGTTGATGAGCATGCTCCCCTGCTGGTGCTCCCCAATGCTTCCTCTTACCTTGCTCACATTCTTGCAGTCTCTTCATCAGCTCCATCTGTTTCCTGTGGGTATCTTGATTGATATAGTCTCCTTGGCATGTTACTCTTTCTTCAAGAACCTGAAAGGTTGGTTTTCCCCAGTGTTTCATCTTCTATCTTTCACAGTCCACAGGGTCTCAAGTATTATTTGTGAATCTTTGTCTCCTAAAGTTACAATGATCATGGATAAGCTGATGATTTTCAAATTTTTATTCTCATTTCAAAACTGCCTTCTGTCATTCAGTCATTTGTATGTAATTGCCAGGTATATTCCTTTAATGTGTCCTGAAGGGAGGACATGATAGGAAAACAGATATTTTTCCAAAGTAAGTGTATTAGTCCATGTTCACATTGCTATAAAGAACTACCTGAGACTGGATAATTTATAAAGAAAAGAGGTTGAATTGACTCACCCTTTCCATATGACTGGGGAGGCCTCAGGAAACTTACAATCATGGCAGAAGGCAAAGGAGAAGCAAGGCACGTCTTACAAGGAAGAATGAGGAGGCAGCAGGTAAAGAGGGAAGTGCTACACTTTTAAACCATCAGATCTCATGAGAACTCATTATCATGAGAACAGCATGGGGGAAACCACCCCCATAGTCTAATCATCTCCCACCAGGTCCCTCCATTGACACATGGTAATTAAAAATCAAGATGTAATTTGGGTGGGGACACAGAGCCAAACCATAGTAGTAAGGGCGGAAATTCTAAGGGTCTGTCTCAGGATACAATGGATTCCATACACAGGAATTATTCATGACCAGAGGCAAGAGTTGAGATGACTCTGAGGATTCCTTCCAGGTCTTACCTTCAATAAGCTGGAAACATTGCACTGAGAACATCCCTAGTAGAACAGATGCCACTGCCAGAGGAGTTGGTTGGGAAAATATCTTTGCGTGTGTATATGGGAGTATTTGTGGGCATGTATTTATATGTATCTGGAAGTGTGCATATGTATAAATAGAAGGAGATATTAATATATACATATCTGACATCTTTTTAATGCCTGCAACACAAATAAAAATAAGCTCCATGAAGAATGGATGAGCTGACAACACACTATCCAATTCTGCATCTGGAGCATGCACAGGAATTTATTACAAGCAGCAGCCAGATTTTTTTTGGACATGTAATAATCTTTCATTCTCTTTTATGTGAAAGTTAAAAGCTAAAGAATGCCATTTGCAGACCTTCAGCAACTTCTAGCTTGGCTTTAGAAATTCATTGCAGAAGATGGAGAACTTTGATATAGGGCCAGGACAATGACATTCAGCACCCAGATCTTAATTTCTGAATTGATTCTCCAACTCAGCCCCTGTTCTGTTTGCAGAGATGACAGAAGAGACATCCAGGTGTAGATTTCAATGCACAGCAGCAGCTGAGAGAAGCCAGCTGTGAAAAAGTGAGTGATCCCCACACCCATGCACATCATTTATTATAAAGACACTGCCATCATTTTTATCATGAAACTTCTACTCAGACAAAAGATTTAATATCAAAGAAGAGCATTGCTGAGGCTTCAAGTTGCTATGATTATTGAGAAATCCTATAGTGGCTTGAATCGACTCTGGCAAGGTAAATTCACTGAGATCCCAGGGGATGCGTCTAACATTTGTCCCACTTGTCAGAGGAGGTCAGGCAGGAAATGCCAAACGGGAGATATTCTCCTAAATGAGGTCAACTGGTAAGCTGATTAGTGTGTAGGCAAACACTGATGATGCAGACAGGAAAGGGGGTGAGGAGAAAATGTTACCCTTGACTAGAGGGGAGAGGAGGCCTTCCCTCCCAACCCTATTCAGTTGCAGACTTCAGAGGACTGCCATAAGCGACACTGAATGCAGAGATAAAAAGATGATAAAAGTCACAGGCTACACTCCCATTGGGCTTTGCGGCTGTGGGTTTCCAGAGCGACCGTCCCTGCAGGCCCCTGGATCTGCCACCTTGTCAGCAGGTGTGTCTGACTGGCTGTGGCTAGGACAAGTCAAAGGGGCCAAAATGGCCCCAAAGGGGACTGGTAAATACTTGGGTCAAATGAGAGAAAGAAGGGGATGACAGTGCTGTATTGTGGGTCTTCCACACCGGTCTGGTCATTCCCATATTCAGGAGTTGTCCATTACCTTCAGAACTGGTACAAGGCTGTCTTTAGGCAGCTTAGCCTCTCCCGGGTTCTTCTATACAGCTAAATATATACACAGAAAGCTTTTCTTATGTCTATCAAAAGAAAGTCTCCAGCCAAGTGCACACTCCTTGGGCCTGAAGAGGCTAACATTCTTCCATCCACTTAGCAGGCATTTACTGTGCGCTGAGTCAGTGCTGAGGGCTCCAGAGTGAAGGACGCACAGCCTGGCCCTCAGACGATCAGCTCACAGTGGGTGAGGGGGAAAGACCAGCAGGCAATGAAGATGCAACATGGCCCAGCTCCTCCCCGAGGACACACAGACCCAAATATTGTGGATCCCACTGAGGTCCCTGAGCTGCTTCTCCAGATTCAGTCCTAATGGTTGGTCATCTTCCACGGCTGCTTGCCTCCAGGCCTCTGTACCTGCCTTCCTTCTTCACTTGCCCTCCCCATCTCTTTCTCGCATCCCTCACTGCACCGGGCCCTAGTGACTTTCAGGTCTTTATTTCCATGTCATCTCCTTGAGAAAGCCTTCCCTGACTCCCTGGTCAGCTGTCTATTTTCTGTGTTCCTTCAGACCCCTGGCTTTCCTGTCACCTATCTGGCCATGTTGCATCTTCATTGCCTGCTTGTCTCTCCCCCCACCCACCATGAACTGGTCTTCTGAGGGCAGGGGCTGTGCATCCTTCACTCTGGAGCCCTCAGCACTGACTCAGTGCATAGTAAGTGGCTGCTAAGTGGATGGAAGATTGTTAGCCTCTTCAGGTCCAAGGAAGAAGAGTGCATTTGGCTGGGGGCTTTCTTTGGATAGACACCAGAAAAGCTTTCTCTTTTCATATTTGGCTTTATAGAAGAACCCAGGAGGCTAAGCTGCCCAAAGACAGTCTTGCAGCAAGAACTCCCTCTTGATTTTTCAGGGTAATCTCCAGGCAGTGGCAGGGATGGAAATGTGGTCAGGGCTAGAAGAGTTTTGATGAGCATGATAGAGAAATCATAAATGACCTCAGAAAATACTGAAGTCATCCTGAACAGGCTGTTGGTAGGAATACCAACATGAGCGGAGCTGTTTAGAACAAAGGTTCAGAATAAAGTGAGGAGTGTGGCATTGAGAAGTAGAAGAGGAGACCAGAAGGGGAGGTCAGAGAGACTTGAGGCCAAATAGCTGCAGAATGTCCGTACCGGCTTGAAGATGCAGGGCCATGCAGAGAAGGCACTGATGCTGTCAGCAATCTGTTAGGGTGTGGAAGGGGTCCTCTCCAGAGTGCCCAGGTGACAGCCCCACCCAGCCAACACTTTGGTTTCCATATGTAAGAGCTGGAGCTGAGGACCAACAGAGCTGCTCTGTGCCTGGACTGCAGATTCGTGAAATGTTGAGATAGATGGGTACTGTTTTAAGCTATTAATATTGTGGTAATTTGTTATGGCAGCAACAGAAAACTCACGCAGGTTTTCCTGAAGTTAAACAGGTGAGCCCTGGGGTCTCCTGGAGGGAGGGAGTTCAGTTCCTGGCGATGCCTCCCATTACCTGCCACCACTGTCCAGGGCTTCATTCCTCCTTTGTGAAACGTGACAGTGAGTGCCACACAGCACTATGAGGATGTAAGGATGTGTCACACGTAAAGCCAGGGAATAGTCCGTTGTACAAACAAAGCCCACAATATATGTAAGCTGCCATGTAACTAAGTTAATGCAAATCCCTGTTTTCTTTGTTCTCATGGAAGATAAACCATAGAAAGTCTAACCAGGCTGCTCCTTAAATAAAACCATGTGTCCCTAAGCAAAAGCCAGAGGTTGCACTTGCTCTGGAAAAGCCTGTTGTGGCTCTTGCATCTACCCTGACCTCTATCAGAAGCTGCCTTAACTCAAGGTGGTCAGGTTGCCTTGCCAAAGCTGGTTGAGTTAGTGCTGGACACTTGACCCATGCTGAGCTTTCTGATTCTCTGTCCTGGGGACCCAGAGAGGGGACAGCGAGAACCTTCCTCCATAGCTGTGGGCAGTGGAACAGTCACAGTGGGGCATGGGGCCAGGGTCAAAACCAAGGAGTGAGCTGGTCAAAGGATGAGCTTGCAGCACAGCAGAAATTAGAAGCCACACAGACGGTGAGGCTTGCTTTGCAGAGAAGGCCATGCTAATGCTGACATGTCATCATATTATCATGGGAGCTACATGGATTGTGTGCTTCATCTGTGTAATGCACTATTCTGGGGTTTCATGTGTGACATCTCTTTACATCCTCACAACACCATGTGGTATTCTTTGTTTTGCCATGGTGCCCAGGCTAGTGATCACTATTTTCTTCTAATTATTTCTTTGTATCTGCCACCTAAGCACTGATGTGGGGTAAGATGTGATCCTCAGGTCTCTTGTTTACCTCTTTCCTCTGGATGGTGAACAACACTTGTTCTGTGCAGCCAGCATCCCTTTCCTGCATCTTTGATTACAACATACACCTCCACCTTCTCACTGTCTCATTTCACAAAGGAGGAAAGAAGCCCTGGGAGGCAGGTGGCAGGTAATGGGAGGCAGAGGCAGGAGCTGAACTCCATCTGGGAGACCCCAGGGCTCACCTGCTTAACTTCATGAAACCCAGGAGCCCAGAGAAACAGACATCAGCCACCCAAGAACTGTTCCCACAAGATCTGTTCCCATAGACCCAGACTATACTTCCCACGCTGGTATGCCTGATGAGTGCCTGCATCTTTAAAAATCTTCTTAAAGATTATTAAATTCCTCTTCAAAAGTTACGAAAGCAACATGATTGTTGACAGTATAGGAATATAAGGAAAACTTGAATAATGTCCCCAGCCCCATATTGATCATTCCTGACCCTGGTAGCCGCGTCTTTGTTCACAGCCTGAGGTGTTTCCTTCCGCACATTCTTGTGCTCACGTGTCTTTTGTTCTTTGATTTATTTGTTTCTACAAAACGCATTCCATTCACCTACAACTCATCTTGTCCTTCACCTCCATATTCTCACTTAAAATTTCATTATGAACATCCCTAAATCAACAGGTAACAGAGGCAGATAAAGCATGTTCTTTCGTAATAAAAGGAAACCACAATTTTTCACTCATAATTTTATAAAAGAATAGCACTTGAGTCCAGCATTTTTGTTTTGCCACCACAATAACGTAAAAACAAACAATTTCTTGCCCATATATCCTTGTATATGTTGCCTGTGTTTTAAAGAGGCAGGATGGAGAATGGCCAAGTGGTTAAGAAGTCCAGATGCTAGATGTGTGGTATTATTTCTGAGGGCTCTGTTCTGTTCCATTGTTCTATATCTCTGTTTTGGTACCAGTACCATGCTGTTTTGGTTACTGTGGCCTTGTAGTATAGTTTGAAGTCAGGTAGCATGATGCCACCAGCTTTGTTCTTTTTGCTTAGGATTGTCTTGGCAATGTGGGCTCTTTTTTGGTTCTATACGAACTTTAAAATAGTTTTTTTCCAATTCTGTGAAGAAAGTCATTGGTAGCTTGATGGGGATGGCATTTTTATTGTGGCACTATTCACAATAGCAAAGACTTGGAACCAACCCAAATGTCCATCAATGATAGACTGGATTAAGAAAATGTGGCACATATACACCATGGAATACTATGCAGCCATAAAAAAGGATGAGTTCATTCCTTTGTAGGGACATGGATGAAGCTGGAAACCATCATTCTCAGCAAACTATCACAAGGACAGAAAACCAAACACTGCATGCTCTCACTCACAGGTAGGAATTGAACAATGAGCACACTTGGACACAAGGTGGGGAACATCACACACTGGGGCCTGTCATGGGGCCAGAGGAGGGATAGCATTAGGAGAAATACCTAATGTAAATGATGAGTTAATGGGTGCAGCACACCAACATGGCACATGTATAATTATGTAACCTGCACATTGTGCACATGTACCCTAGAACTTAAAGTATAATAAAAAATAAAAATAAAAGAAGTTCAGATGCTAGAATCAAAATATGTACGTTCAACTCCCTGCCCTGCTGTTTGCAAAATGTATAACCTTGGCTAAGTCGCTTAACCTCTGCAAGGCTCAGGTCCCTCATATGTTAAACAAGGACTGTGCTGGAGGCACTCTCTAGGATTGCTGTGAGGAATCGTGTTAATGGTTTAGGACCCTTAGAGCTTGGCACACAGTAAGTACTTGGTCAGGGTTAGTTATCTTCATTATCAGATGATCATTGTCATTATTGTGGTGGCATAGAGTCACTGGATGGATTCCCACATGAAGAATATTTTGTATAAATTCACTTTCTTTTTCACTGGACCCAGTCTCATGAGGTTTCTATAACTTTGTATCATAACACCCTAAGGCACTACTAAACTATGGATGCAATAAATTCAAATATGAACTATAACTAGGCATTATAAATCGAGTTTGCCCTAATAATCATCTTTGCAATGTTGACTTTTCTGGGAATAATAAGTCTTAATGCATGTGCTAGCTCTGGGCCCATCACGGGAGAGAGAACTTTATAAGAAGATCATTATCTATCTCTTGCACTTTCATTAAACAGGATTGTTTTTAAGTCAAATCAATTTCCTACCTCCATGGTCCAAGCTTTTGGCAAATTTGCATCATAATCATCTTCATCGACTTGGCAGATACTTAATGCAAGTCATCCTGTCCACAGGAAAACACACATCATAGACATAAAATGTGTGTTCTCCACTTAATTTTTATGAGCACTTAGTGGGTAACCCTTTGTTTTTATTCTCCCCCTTGATGTCAAATTACTCCATATGTCTTTTCATAGTTTGTCTAATCTACAATTGTATTTCTCATTATCATTTTGTGGGTTGTGGTGCTATTTCCTCCAGTTTCATTCTCTCTCTTTTATGTTTCTCTTGTACAAAATTAATTACATTGTACCTTCAAGCATAATTTTGACACTGTCTCCATTGCACTGTGTCTGCTTTTAATTAATACTCTTCTAATGTAGATTTTAAAGCCAAATGGTGCAATATTGTGAGCATCAAAGAAACAAAGAATCTAACAAAACTAAAATGAATGAGCAAGACAAAAACAGCTGACAATGTGTTCTCATTTGAAAATGTCACTTTCACTGTACATTGAAAGAGTGGATTACTTGGAGCTTTCTCTTAAAAAAAAAAAAAAAAAAGACAAAGAGATGTTGACTCCAGATTTCTGGTGCTGTTGGTCTGTGTTTTACTTGGACTCACACTGAGCAAATATCTCAAGAGGAATTAACCGAACACAGCAGTCTCACAACTCAAGGAAAGGGGAGGTGAACCCCACAAATACATTTCTCAGAAGTTTTCTGTAGACCAGGTATGGCAAACCACTCATCTTGAACTTCAGCCTGTGTTTTTTGTGTCGCAAAGACTCTGATGATGCTGCGTCCCTTTGGTGTCCCACACAACCCCACTCCAAAGGAGAAGGAATCTCTTTGGGTTTTTGTCAGTTTCACAGAAAAGAAAATCAAACACAGTAGAACTACATCTATCGTGGCTCTGTGAACTAGTGAAATGTCCAAATAACAAAATATGGAAAACAAACAAATGTCATCTTACTACTTTTTGATTAATGAATCAGCTTGAACTTGACCTAACAAGCAGGACTGCTTTAAAAATGTGTGTGTGTGTGTGTGTGTGTGTGTGTGTGTGTGTGTGTGTGTGTGATGAATTTGCAGGAAAATGTGGATACATGTAACGATGTATATGCATTCTAAAATAGACAATTTACATTGGGTGGGTATATTGTGTGCAGTTTTATTTGTTGCCTTGTTACTCAATGTATCTTATAAAAATTAGACTGAATGGGTAATAATTTTGAGGTAACAGAGGCTGAGTCCCTAATCTCAGACCATAGGGAGAAATTTGATTTGATTGAGACAATGTGATGTGAAACGAAGTCTATAAGTTTGTGTGTCACAGTAGTCTCAGCTCTAGTCCTGATTCAGTCAATAACTTTCTGTGGGAACGTGAAGTATGTCATTTACAACCATTATTTTCTTTGGCTGGCCTTCCCAAATTTCTGCAAATTGTCATTGTCTTCTTCCTCCTGACCTTCTGTACTGATAGAATTGTAGCATCCCAAGTGTGAAGATTATTACTCTCCCCATACCCAGATTTGCCATGGTAGGTGGGTCATGGCCTCCAAAAACATATTTGCCTGTCTAATTCCTGGAACTTGTGAATATGATTTTATGTGGAAAGCATCTTTGCAGATTAACTAGGGATTTTGAGATGAGATCATTCCGGATTATCCAGGTGGACCCTAAATCGGATGACAAGTGTTCTTATAAAATAGAAACAGAGGGAGACTTGAGACAGGAAGAAGAGAAGGCCACATGAAGGTGGAGGCAGAGACCGGGGTGCCGGGGCCCCAGCCAGGTACTGCCTGGAGTCACTGGAAACTGGAAAAGGCAAGAAATATGTTCTCCCTTAGAGCCTCTGGTAGGAGTGTGGCCCTGCCAACACTTTCAGACTTTCAACACTTTCAGACTTCCAGCCTTGAGAACTGTGAACGAATAAATTCATGTTGTTTTAAGCCACCCAGTTTGTGATGGTTTGTTATGGGATCCCAGGGAAGAGCATGTGGTCACTGAATGCAATGTAGGCCAATTTCCAGACATTCAATGTTGTGCTAAGTCTCCAGCCACAGTCCCACTGTTAGTTCGATCACAGGAGTTACAAACTTGGGGAATATTGTTAATGGCCATTTTGTGCCATGTGAACTGAAAAATGGAAAAGTCTATTTGGTGGAAAGAGAAGAATGAAACAAATGTGCAGAGAAGGGGAGAGACAGAGGTGAGAGAGAAAAATTCTCGTGAGGTTTAGAGACTGTCAGGAAAACAGAAAATACTAGGGGTTTCAGAGAGAATTTAACATAGGGAGCTTGTTAAAGGTGATGGACGGGTGAGGAATTAGGAGGTGGGACGTCACCCCAGAGACTGGCAGTGGGGGAGCCTTCCACCACTCAGGAGGGGGAGACAAGGAAGGAGGCAGTCGTACCAGGGATGGGAGCCCTGGCAGAAGCTGGAAGCAGGGGGTTCTGTCCAGCAGGAGCTGAAGCCATGGGGGAGAAACAGCTGCTGTGGACGATGCCCCGCAGTGTGGAGAGAGGAGAATAAATAAACCAGTTTCTTCTTCCTGGACCTTCCAGTCTCCTGTCTGTGCCTCTCAGGAGCCACACGCAGCCAGAAGCCAGCTGAGAGGGAGGCTGGGAAGTGCCTGAGGGAGTTGGCTCCCTCCACAGAAGGGACCAGAGGAGAGGAGGAGTTTCTCTGAGAGCAAACCAGATCTACTGGAAATCTACATCCTGGGCCATAAAACACACCTCACAACTCTAAAACAATGGAAATCCTGCCAAGTGTATTCTCAGACCATAATGGAATTAAACTAGAAATCTACTATAGAAAGATAGCTAGAAAACACCAGAGTGTTGGCAGATAAGACCACACACTTCTAAATAACACATGGATCAAAGAAGAAGACTCCCGTGAAATTTAAAAATATTTTGAACTAAATGAAAATAAAAACTAAACTCATCAAGGTTTGCAGGACACAGTGAAAGCAGTGCTTACAGAGGCTCTTCTAGCCTGAAACACATAGATCAGAAAAGAAAAAAGATCCGACTTCATTAATCTATATTGCCACTCTAGGAAATGAGAGAAAAATGGACAACTTCAACCCAAAGCAAGCAGAAGAAATGAAACCATAAAAATCAGGGCAAAACCAATGAAATTAAAAACAGAAAATCAATAGAAAAAATCAATGAAACTAAAAGATGGTTGTTCAAAAATATAAATGCTATAGACTGAATGTTTGTGTCTCTCTCAATCCTAATCTCCAAGGTAATGGTATTGGGAGGTGTGGCCTTTGGGAGATGATTAGGTCATGAGGACAGAGCCATCCAAATGCACTGTAAACAGGACTCCAGGGAGCTCCCTCTTGGCTTCCACCATGTGAGGACACAGTGAGAAGTGCCATCTATGAACCAGGAAAAAAGCCCTCAGCAGACACCAAATCTGCAGACAATTGGATCTGGGATTTCCTGCCTCCAGAACTGTGGGAAATTTCTATTGTTTGTAAGCCACCAGCCTCTGGTATTTTGTTACTGCAGCCACTGTTAGCAGTGGAAGCTATCTGTATGGGTCTGCAGCAACCTCAAGTCTTGCCTCCTGAGAAGAAAGAATTTGACTGAGGGGCAGAAGGCAGAAGGAGAGACCAAGGTAAGTTTTAGAGCAAGAGTGAAAGTTTACTAAAACCTTTCAGGACAGGAAGGAAAGGAAAGTACACTTGGAAGACGGCCAAGCTGGTGACTTAAAAACAAATGCAGGCCAGGCACAGTGGCTCATGTCTGTAATACCAGCACTTTAGGAGGGCAAGGCGGGCAGATCACCCGAGGTCGGAAGTTCGAGACCAGCCTGGCCAACATGGTGAAACCCCATCTCTACTAAAAATACAAAAATTAGCCGGGCGTGGTGGCGGGCGCCTGTAGTCCCAGCTACTCAGGAGGCTGAGGTAAGAGAATGGCATGAACCTGGGAGGCGGAGCTTGTGGTGAGCCAAGATTATGCCATTGCACTCCAGCCTGGGCAACAAGAGCAGAACTCCGTCTCAAAAAGAAAAACAAACAAGCAAAACAAACAAAAAAAAAAACAAGTGTGCAGTTTGACCTTCTGATTTGGAGTTTTAGACATGGGCACACTTCTGGGGTCTTGACTTGCATTACTTCTCCCAACTCTGAGATCTTATCAGGAAGCTGCTGATCGCTAGTTTCAGGTGGTGTTTTCTATCAATTAGGAGATGGCTGGGCATGGTGGCTCACACTGTAATCCCAGGACTTTGGGATGCCAAGGCGGGAGGATCACCTGCAGTCAGGAGTTCGAGACCAGCCTGGCCAACATGGGGAAACCCCCATCTCTATGAAAAATACAAAAATTAGTTGGGCATGGTGGTGGGTGCCTGTAATCCCAGCTACTCAGGAGGCTGAGACAGGAGAATAGCTTGAACCTGGGAGATGCAGGCTGCAGTGAGCCGAGATTGCACCATTATACTGCAGCCTGGGTGACAGAGCGAGACTCCATCTGAAAAAAAAAAAAAAGACTGCCTTTCCCTGGCACCAGCTGTGACCAATTATTACTTTAGGGAGACAGTTAACAACCACCTGACCATCACCTGATGGTCTCCAGACTCTCCTGGTGTGTGTGATGGGGAACCCTCTCTTGCCCTCCTCATACCAGACTAGCTACCCACTGTAACATGAACAGACTAAGAAAATGAACAAAGTGGATAAACCTATAAGAGAAAAAGACACACATTGCTAGTACTGGGAATGAAAAAAGGGGGCGGGCACGGGGGCTCACACCTATAATCCCAGCACTTTGGGAGACCAAGGCAGGTGGATCACCTGAGGTCAGGAATTTGAGACCAGCCTGGCCAACATGGCAAAACCCCATCTTTACTAAAAATACAAAAATTAGCGTGGTGGCACATGCCTGTGATTCCAACTCCTCGGGAGGCTGAGGCAGGAGAATCACTTGAACCAGGAGGCAGAGTTTGCCATGAGCTGAGATCGCACCACTGTACTCCAGCCTGGGCGACAGAGTGAGAATTCATCTCAAAAAAAAGGGGAAAAAAAGGAACCATTATTACTAATGCCGTGGACGTTAAGATGATAATTTAAAAATATTATCATGCTCTGCCTATAAATTTTATATCCTAGAAGAAATGGTCTAACTCCTTGAAAAACTGAGCAATCAAAGCTCATGCAGGGAGAAATAAATAATAGATTTCTATCAATAAAGAAATTGAATTTGTAATTACTAACCTTCTAAAAAGGAAAGCACCAGGCGCAGGTGGTTTCAATGGTGAATTTTACGCTTTAAGAAGAAATGATACCCATTTTCTACAATGTGCTTTGGAAAACATACGTAGAGGGATTACTTTTTAAACTCATCCTATGAGAATTACCCTATTACCAAAACCAGATAAAGACATTATAACAAAGAAAAACTACAAAACTAATATACCTCATTAATATACATGCAAAAATCTTTAACAAAGTATTAGGAAATCAAATCCAACAGTGTGATACAAATAATTATATACCACAATCAAGTGGGATTTATTCCAAGTATGCAAAACTGATGGAACTGATGGAAATATAATTAATATTATCCACGTGCCAGTAGGCTAAGGGAGGAAAGCTACATAATCACATCAACAGATGTAGAAAAATCACTTGACAAATCCAACACCTATTTATGATTAAAAACTCACAGCAAAATCGAAATACAGGGGAACCTCCTCAACGTATTGTTTTAAAAATCTACATAAAACCTACAGCTAGCATTCTACTTAATGGTGAGAAACTGCATGCTTTCCCCCTAAAGTTCGGAAAAAGACAAAAATGTTCCTTTTCACTACTTTTAATTCGGCCTCACATTAGAAATCCTAGCTGGTGCAATAAGACAAAGAAAGAAAATAAATACATACTGATTGAGAAGGAAGGAAAAAGCTGCCCTTGTTTGCATATGACATGATTGCCTATGTAGAAAATTCCACAGAATTGACAAACCAGCAACCTCATAAAACAATTAATTATATATCAAAGTTGCAGGATATAAGGTCAGTATATAAAAGTTAACTGTTTTTCTGTGTACTAGCAATGAGGAATTAAAATCCAATGCCATTTTCAGTAGCCCCAAGAAATGACATACTTAGTATAAATCTAAGAAAAATGTGTGGGATTTATATGCAGAAAACTCTTAGGAAAGAAATCAAGGACCTAAATGCAGAAAGAGATATTTCATGTTCATATATTTGAAGACTGAATATTGGTAGGATGTTAATTCTTCTGAAATTGATCTATAGCCTAGTCAAAATCCCAGCCAAAGTCTAGCGTGCTATTTTGTGAATATCCACAGACTTGCGTCTCCAATTTATCTAAATAGATAAAAGGCCCAGAATAGCCAACATGACACTGAAGAAGCATAGCTAAGTTGGAGGACTATGCTCTTCAACTTGAAGACTTGCTATAAAGCTACAGTAAAGTAGCATGTGAAAAGTACAATCCCTGTACTTTTTACATGGAGAAAGGTTGAGTCTATCTCTGGGGACCCCAAATGCTGTAAGTTATCCCTGAAACAGATTAATAGGACTTGACATAACAGAAACAGTTTGGAGAAAACAAATCTCAAGTCGTATTTGCTTCCATCCCATGAAAATGAATAGATCCAGAGAAAGTCAGGTAATAAAAATGTATATTTGTACCGTTGAGAGACACTCACATGGGTAATAAAATTAGGAGAAAACCAGGAGTGATCAACATAAAATTTAGGATAGCTATGATCTGAGAGTAGAAGAAGAGGAAAGTAATGGTGGGTCATCTAGGATGCTCCATTTCACTCCTGGGTGGTGAGTACTCAGAGGTCTGTTTTATTAAAATTTTTAATCTGCTTATTCACATTTTATAAACTGTCTTACAGTATTTTACAAACTGCACAGTTCAGGTTTAAAAAAAATCTTTTCTTCCCTGAGACCGCCACAATATATTAGGTTAAACCAAGGTCCCGCAAATGAGTTAATTTTACATTGCAAAGGACACACAAATTTTCTACGTGTTGGAAGTTCTTTCCTGTTTTTGATTGCATGCTTTTCACCCATACATTTTCTTCTTAATTCTTCAAGAGAATGTGGACCGTGGATGTGTTGCTTCTTTGTTTGGTTGCAGAAGTCTGAGTCTTCAACTGTGTTTTGAAGCATGCGTATAGCACAAACAGCATTGCAAATACTCTGCAAGGAGACCCTGGGGGACAACAGTGCGCCCTATCCCCATTCTACTCTTTTTTTAAAGAAGGAAGATTGACTAACTTTTGAGCTTCCCATCCCTAGTGGAGGTTGGAGGGGTATCTGAGGACTTACAACTGTGCATTTTGTATGCTGCTGAAATGTCGTGGGAATTTTGTTTCAAAAGCTGAGGGCTCTGTAAGCTAGGTCTTCTGAGGAACATGGCAAACTTTGATTCCAGCTAGAAATGAAATGGAATGTGTGAAATAAGGGAGTTGCCAACAGTCTTATTTTTCTTTCCATATATCGCAATGAAAAGGGAACTTGTTTGCAGTATTTAACATGGAGGAAACCAACATTTCCAAGTGTTATCGAGGGCAAGGTAATGGAGAAAGGTTGAGTCTGTCTCTGGAGCCCCCAAACTCTGTAAGTTATCCCTGAAACAGATTAATAGGAGTTGACAGAACAGAAATAGTGTGGAGGAAACAAATCTGAAGTCACATATTTGCTTCCATCACTTGAAAATGAATAGACCCAGAGAAAATCAAGTTCAGCTCATATACTTAGCACCTACCTCAGCTCTGCATTCAAATTGGGCTGTATTTTCTACTAATATTTGTTCTTTTGACGAGGAATATTTCCTTACAATATTCAGTGTTATATCACTCAAAGTCTAGCATACATTTCCCTTATTTTAATGTGTCCATAATGAACACATTCACATAAATGAATTTCACGGGTGAATAGGTTTTATTGTTTATAGAACAGCTGTTAATAGAGTCTACAGTCCACAGGAAGAATGATGTTATTTGAATAATATTATATTCTGTGTACACATCGAGTTTGTTTCCAATAGATCTCAGGTGGAATATTTTATGCTTTCTTCTTCTTCCTGAATCATAGGAAAAGTATGCTGAATTATTATGTTGATGTCATGAAAATACCTCTGTGTGTGTGTGTGTGTGTGTGTGTCTGTGTGTGTGTGTGTGAATCTGGAAAAGTAAGGGAATAAACAAGCAAAAGCAAAAAAAGTGAGCACAAAAGCGCAATGTTGATTAAATATTTTTCATTTTCTTCTATTGTTATTTGTTAATATATGCTTTGAAATTTCTGTATTGAGAGCATTGCTAACACTAGAAGCAGAGTATCTGTATTATACAAAATGTTAATATAAAAAAGAGATAAAGTAGGAAGGAAGGAACACACATGCATAAAATGTGGCATATCAGTGCTAATTAGATTTCATTTTTAAGAAATGTAGCAATTTCTCATTGATAAGTTTGTTTGATCTTCCTAATATTGGCTGTAAGTTTTTTTTAATAAGAGAAATTTGATGTTGAGTACATAAACATATTTTGCATAAAAGGTCAGATTTCTGAATTCTCATTAAAAATTTGTACTTTTGGCAAAATTGCATTTAAATTTCCATGAAGCATCAACTGGCTAGAGGTCACTCACAGCTGTGCCTTTAGAAGAGCTATCCACTCCCCTTCACCATAGTTCCCACCATTCCCTGTTACTTACCAACATGCAGCCCTCACATTAGTCTCCATCTCCCATCTCTTTTGCATTTCTGCTGCCAAAAGCACAGGGACGGGCAATTGTCTTGCTAGCTGGCCCAAGGACAGGTTAAAAAAGGAGTTTGTACATGGAGGACTGTAAAGAAGAAATAGCCCTGGACAGAGGTTTAGTGAGAAAGACTATTGGTAAATGTGGGCCTCTAATCCCTGCACGGCACGCAGACAACATTGGCATTGAGGCTCTACTATGATACTTGATTTTGGTGAGGGGTGTCTGTGTTGTGTGTGTGTGTTCACATACATGCTTATGTATGTTATATACAAATTCAAAAGTATTACATGTTTATTTGAGAAAATTTGGACCAAAAATAAATAAAGTTACACAAGTTCCCCACCTAGAACTCAACATGATTAATATTTTGGTAGATTCCCTTCTTGTTTTACTTCTTTCTTTTTACAACTTTTCACAAAACTAAAGTTATTTTTTCCTTGTTTTACTTGAAAATATGGAATTTAACAGGTCCGTAACCTTAAGCCTTCTGCCCACATTGTATGTGCTTCAGTTCCCCGGCTACTCCCAGCCGTTCTCCTTTTCCTCCATAAATCATGAAGCAATGGGCATTTCCGTGCATCAGCCCTGCCATCGACAATGGGGCCGAGAAGAGCACAGGCTCTTATCCTGCCTGCGTGATGGCATTGAGAAGTTCTGAGTTTGGATGTCGGTTCTGACTTGCCTCAATTCTTCTAATTTTATGTTCATTTGTTAGATGGTAATTATGAGTCCCTACTTCACAGGGTTTGGGGAATAAGTGAGACCATCCCAGTAAAGAATTTAGAATAGAGCAAATGCAATCAACATTCACCAAACCAAACAAACCTGTGATTGATTGCTGCATCAAAAGATGGCAAAAGACTTTTGATAGCTCTATTGCCAAACTGTCTTCCAGGAACAACCTGCCAGCGTAAATATGTACCCGTCATGCGTCCAAGTACTCTCTTTGCCGTACACTCACCAACTCTTGAAAATATTTTTTAACGTACATATTTTTCAAAGTGGCAGTTTAACCTATTTATTCAATGGCTGTTTCAACTTACTGTGTTTTATCATTACTGACTTCAACATTGTTATATATTTTTAGCTATTTGTGTTTCTTCTCTTGTCATTGCTTTTTCTTATTCATCCTTATGATTTTTGTGTGGATTAATTACCTTTATATGTAATGGGATTAACATATTCTGTCTTGTAAGGCATTTATTTTGCTAAGCATGTGGTATGCCTTTCCATTTTTACAGTATATTTTAAAATAAAGTATTTTATCTTTAATTAATATGAGGTTAATAATATAATTTTTTTCTTTAAACTAGGGAAAGAATTTATTGAACTATGGAATGTAAGCAGACATAATTCTTTTTGGTTTCATTTTCATCATTAACTGCAATCAAGTTACGTGTTGATGTTTTCTACTGGTTTTATTTTGCTTTGCTTTATTTGCTTTATTTGCTTATGCAAACTGAGAGGTCAGAACATGTCTTAATATTCCAAATAGTAAACAATAGCCTAGTTACAACGTATTGGATGAATCCCCACTATCCTCTCCACATTAAATCACCTTAAGCAAAATCAGTGGCTAATATAACACTTTACTTCTTTAGCATCTTTAATGTTATAATTTTAAAAACTGAATATTTGGCTCTAAATTCCAATTTTTAACTTTTCTTAGCCATTTTCAACTATTCATCCTTCAACATAAAGTTTAAAACACTTTCATCTACTTACAAAAAAATACTATTTACTTTTAATTAATTAAATCTATAAATTAATCATTGTGAACTTGTCATCTTTATAGTATTGCAAATTTCTTCCTAGAGAAAGAGGATGTAATGTCACTTATTTACTGATATTGACCTTGTAAATTTCTTATTAAATCTATTTTTCATTTTTTATTTGTGTGTTAACTGTAGTATCTACGTTTGCTTCATTGTTAACTTTTTAAAAAATTTTATTTTAAATTCTTATGGTTACATGGTAGGTGTATATGCTTATGGGGTACATGAGATATTTTGATACAGTCACACAATGTTTAATAATCACATCAGGGCAAATGAAATATCCATCACCTCGATCATTTATTCACTGTGTTACAAATAATTCAATTATACTCTTTTAGTTACTTTAAAACGCACAATAAATTATTGTTGACGATAGCCACTGTGTTGTGCTATCAAATACTAGATTGTATTCATTGATTCTATCATTTTTGTACCCATTAAGCATCCCCTCCCCACCCCACCCCCACCCCACTCCCACCCCACTCCCACCCCACCCCCACCCCACTCCCACCCCACTCCCACCCCACCCCCAC